>NC_064852.1:108739836-108847336 GCF_024139225.1 Suncus etruscus | reverse complement strand
CCATTTAGGATTTCTTGCTCTTTTATAAAAAAAAAATAGGTGATTGTACGACTGGGAGAACATTCTCTGAGTATTCAAGCCAATTCCACTGATCTGAGTGCCTGCCTTTATTCCAATACCATGCTGTTTTGATAACTATTGCTTTGTAGTAAAGTTTAAAGTTGGGGAAAGTAATTCCTCCCATATACTTTTTCCCTATGATTGCTTTAGATATTCTAGGGTGTTTATTATTCCAAACGAATTTCAGAAGTGCCTGATCCACTTCTATGAAGAATGTCATGGGTATCTTTAGAGGGATCACATTAAATCTGTACAATACCTTGGTGTGTATTGCCATTTTGATGATGTTAAGCCTGCCAATCCATGAGCAGGGTCTGGGTTTCCATTTCTGCATGTCCTCTCTTATTTCTTGGAGCAGAGTTTTATAATTTTCTTTGTACAGATCCTTCACATTTTTAGTCAAGTTGATTCCAAGATATTTGAGTTTGTGTGGCACTATTGTGAATGGGGTTGCTATCTAATGTCCATTTCTTCCTTATTACTATTGGTGTATAGAAAGGCTATTGACTTTTGTGTGTTAATTATGTAGCCTGCCACCTTGCTATATGAGTCTATTGTTTCTAGAATCTTTTCCATAGAGACTTACGGGTTTTCTAAGTAGAGTATCATGTCATCTGCAAACAGCGAGATCTTGACTTCTTCCTTTCATATCTGGATTCCCTAGATATATTTTTCTTGCCTAATCACTATAGTGAGCACTTCCAGTGCTATGTTGAATAGGAGTGGTAAGAGAGGATAGCCTTGTCTTGTGCCAGAATTTAGAGGGAAGGCTTTTAGTTTTTCTCCATTGAGGATAATATTTGCCAATGGCTTGTGGTAGATGGCCTTAACTATATTGAGAAAGATTCCTTCCATTCCCATCTTGCTGAGAGTTTTGATCAAGAATGGGTGTTTTACCTTATTAAATGCTTTCTCTGCACCTATTGATATGATCATGTGATTTTTATTTTTCTTATTGTTAATGTTGTGTATTATGTTGATAGATTTATGGATATTAACCATCCTTGCATTCCTGAGATGAAACCTATTTGATCGTAGTGTATAATCTTCTTGATGAGGCATTGAATCCTATTTGCCAGGATTTTGTTGAGGATCTTTGCATCTGTATATATCAGCGATATTGGTGTGTAATTTTCTTTATCCGCAGCATCTCTGTCTGGTTTAGGTATCAAGGCGATGTTGGCTTCATAAAAGCTATTTGAAAGTGTTTCCATTTGTTTAATTTCATGAACAAGTCCTGCCAGGATTGTTAGTAGTTCCTCTTTGGAAAGTTTGAAAGAATTCATTAGTGAATCCATCTGGACCTGGGCTTTTTTTTGGGGGGGGCAGACATTTGATTACAGTTTTAATTTCATCGATAGTGATGGGGGTGTTTAGATATGCTACATCCACTTCCTTCAACTGTGGAAGATTATAAGCGTCCAAGAATTTATCCATTTCTTCCAGGTTCTCATTTTTAGTGGCGTAGAGTTTCTTAAAGTAGTTTCTGATTACCCTTTGAATCTCTGCCATATCAGTAGTGATCTCTCCTTTTTCATTCCTAATACGAGTTATCAAGTTTCTCTCTCTTTCTTTGTTAAGTTTGCCAGTGGTTTATCAATCTTGTTTATTTTTTCAAAGAACCAACTTCTGCTTTTGTTGATTTTTCAGATTGTTTTTTGGGTTTCCACTTTATGATTTCTGCTCTCAGCTTTCTATTTCCTTCTGTCTCCCTATTTTTGGGTCATTTTGTTGAGCACTTTCTAGTTCATTAGCTGTGTCATTAAGCTACTCTGGTAAGCCCCTTCATACTTTCTGATGTTTGCTTGCAAAGCTATAAATTTTCCTCTCAGTACTGCTTTTGCTGTGTCTGATAAGTTCCGATAGTTTGTGTCGTTATTGTCATTTATTTCCAGGAAACTTTTGATTTTCTCCTTGATTTCATCTCGGACCAACTGGTTGTTCAGTATGAGGCTGTTTAACTTCCAGGTGTTTAAGTTTTTCTTCTGAGTCCCTTTGGAATTCACAAATAATTTCAGAGCCTTGTGGTCAGCAAAGGTAGCCTGCAAAATTTCTATCCTCTTGATATTATGGAGGTATGTTTTATGTGCCAGCATGTAGTCTATCCTGGAGAATGTCCCATGTATATTGGAGAAGAATGTGTATCCAGGTTTCTGGGGATGGAGTGTCCTGTATATATCACTAGGCCTCTTTCTTCCATTTCTCTTTTCAATTCTAGTATATTCTTGTTGGGTTTCAGTCTGGTTGACCTATCCGGTGATGACAAAGCCGTGTTGAGGTTTCCCACAATTATTGTGTTGTTATTGATATTATTTTCTAGATTTGTCAACAATTGTATTAAATATTTTGCTGGCCCCTTATTTGGTGCATATATGTTTATGGGAGTTATTTCTTCTTGCTCTACATACCCCTTGATTAATGTAAAATGTCCATCTTTGTCCCTTACAACCTTCCTGATTATAAAGTTTGCATTATCTGATATTAGTATGCCCACTTCAGCCTTTTTATGGGTGTTGTTTGCTTGGATAATTTTTCTCCAGCCTTTTATTTTGAGTCTATGTTTGTTCTGACTATTTAGGTGTGTTTTTTTGTAGGCAGCAGAAGGTCGGATTGAGTTTTTGATCTATTGAGCCACTCTTTGTCTCTTAACTGGTGCATTTAGTCCATTGACATTGAGAGAAAGAATTGTCCTGGGATTTAATGCCATCTTTATATCGAAATTTGGTGTGTCTTTTGGTTAGTCTTGTCTTAAATTAGGTCTTTCAGATTTTCTCTTAAGACTGGTTTTGAGTCTGTAAAGTTTCTGAGCTTTTTTTTGTCTGTGAAACCATGTATTCTTCCGTCAAACTGGAAAGTGAGTTTTGCTGGTACAGTATTCTAGGTGAAGCATTCATTTCATTCAGTCTTGTCACAATATCCCACCACTACTTTCTGGCTTTGAGTGTTTCTGGTGACATGTCTGCTGTAAATCTCAAGGATTCTCCCTTGAACTTAATTTTTCTTTTTAATCTTGCTTTTTTCAGAATTCTGTCTCTGTCTGTGGGATTTGTCATTTTGACTAGGATGTGTCAAGGGGTATTTTTTCTGGGGTCTCTTTTGGTTGGTACTCTTTGAGCATACAGGATTTGATCACATATATTTTTTAGCTCTGAAAATCTCTTTAATGATGTTCTTGACCATTGATTCTTCCTGGAAATTTTCTTCCTGGGTCTCTGGGACTCCAATGATTCTTAATTTGATTCTGTTGAGCTTATCATAGACTTCTATTTTTATCTGTTCCCATACTTTGACTATTTTTTCCACTGTCTGTTTATTTGCTTTAAGTTTTGTTTCTTATCTCTCCCACTGTATGGAATTGTTATTTATCTCATCTTCCACAGCACCAAGTTTATTCTCAGCTTCTGATACCCTGTCCCAGAGCTTCTCCATTTTGTCATTCACTTCGTTTACTGAGTTTTTCAGGCCTTTTAGTTGACAAGTTATTTCAGTTTGGAGTTTTGTGATTTCTGTCTTCCTATTTTCTTGGTTCTTATTAGTGTTTTGTTCAACTCGATCCTTGGTTTCTTTGCGTTCTTTGAGCATCTTCCATATTGTTTGTCTAACGTCCTTATTTGAGAGGTTAATTAGTTGGTTGGTCATTATCTGGTCATCAGAATTGTCATCTTTATTCTCTATGTTTGATGCTGGGCTGCGTTGTTTCCCCATTGTCACACTTGTATTGTGGGTTTTTTCTGTGTGTTTTGGCTACATGTTGTGTTCATTGGCTATATGATGTAGGCCGCCACACTCCTCCTGCTCCACCCTTTCTGGATGGGTCGACTTGCCTCCAAGGGAGGGGAGTCCTTCGTGGATGAACCCTCACACAGGATCAAATCTTAGGCTCGAGCATGCAGCAGAGAAGACAGTCCGGAGAGAAATGCTGGGCTTCAGTGATCCAGCACAGTTTTTAGTGTGATTTTTTCTTTCTTTTTTTTTTTTTTTGTGATGGTTTTCTTTAAGAGCGCATGGCTGTGTAGTGAAACAGAGCAGCCGTTCTCTGCTGGAGCCTCTTTTCGGCCGACTCCCAAGAGGTTCATGCTCAGGACAGTAGACAGACACACAGGCAGCAGTCACAATTTTTCACAGTAGGGCCCCTCTGGGCAGGAGTAGTTTCGTTCCTCTAGGCTCTTTCAGCAAAGGTATCAAGTTTCCCCAGTTCATCAGAGAGGCCGATAAGGGAGTCCAAATTCCCCACCTTGAAGTCGGGACTCATGAATTTGGTGTTATAAGACAGGTTGGATTTCGAGGTTACTATATTCATCCTCTCCAGTGCTTGCAGATTTTCTTTATCACCAGGGGCAGAAGTTAGCCAAAACTCTGACATGCTTTCCAGAACCACAACAGCACACATGAACAGAACGGGGGAAGCATGCGGTTTGTTGTTGCCCCTCATCACTAGGCTCCCCCTTCTTTCTCTTTCTTTTTTCTTCTTTCTTTGTTTCTTGTTTCTTTCTTTGTTTATTTTTTCTTTTCTTTCTTTGTTTCTTCTTTCTTCCTTTTCCTTTGTTTCTTCGTTTCTTTGTTTCTTCCTTCCTTCTTTCTTTCTTTCCTTCCTTCCTTTTTTTCTTTTTTCTTTATCTAATTCTGGGAATAACTTAAAGAAAGAAAATAGTGACTATGGAACTCCATTGCCCACGTTTAATTAACACTAAACATTTGGTGATGGAGAGGGAGTAGAGTGGGTTGAGTATTTGTGTTGCATGCATTCAGCCTGTGTTTGATCTTTGGCATCTCATGTGCTCCTCTGAGCACCACCAGGAGTAATTTCTGAGTCCAGAGTCAGGAAAAAGCCCTGAGCACAGTTAAGTGTAGTGCCAAAATAACAACAAATTTAGAGAAAACAATTAAAATTACTTGAACTATTTTTAGTTAATAAGACAAAATAAAGAAACCACTGTGAGATTCACAGTTACAAAGTTGTTTCAGAATAAATATCAATTATATAATGTTTCAAAAGCCATTCCTTCACAGGTTGCATATTTTAAAAAAATAACCTCTGAAACTGGGAACCATGCACCTTTCTCTTCTTTAACAAGCATTCATATTTTGATCCCATGAACATTTTTCTGTGAGGCTGATATAATGGACGTAGAAAGAACTTTCCCATTTCTTCATCTTTTTGTAATAAAACTTTATGCTGCAGACATAAATATAAGACGATGCTTTGGTATATAAGTTACATGTCTGCCCTGCCTACATATTTGAGAATTAAATTTTAGTCTCTTTCTTACCTTTTAGAATGTTTTCTTGCTTTTTTAGAGCTTACTCTTTATCTTTTTGTGATTTTCTTTGTCCCATCAGTTGGGACTGACAATAATTTGAAGAAAGACTATTTTCCATTTTATAATAAGTTTTATTATATCCTCTACAAAATCCACTATTCTATTGCTATATTTCTTTTATTTTGCCCTAAAAATACCTCAAACAAAACTCAGACTCATCATGGATAGAATTTTTCTTTGAAATAATTTTCTTTGGTTAAACATAATGATTTTTGCTACTTTTATATTTAAAATAATTCAATACCATTGGTATAAATCTCAGGTGTTCCTATTTTAGAATCTTAATGCTTTATTATTTTTGTCCCTATTTACTTTTTATGTTGTTTTTCACCAGTTTCTTTCTTAATGTAAATTTGCTTTCATTATGATTTTTTTTTAGGAAAATAAAAAGGACTGTTTCAAAGAAAACAGTCACTGGCTTTTAAAACCCTTTGGATATTTTTCAATACCTTTTTTGAGTAGCCCATTCATAAAGAACATTCTTGGGACCAGAGGTATAGCATGGCGGTAAGGCTTTGCCTTGCAGGCGACGGACTCTGGTTCAAATCCCGGCATTCCATATGGTCCCCCGAGCCTGCCAGTAGTGACTTCAGAGCACAGAGCCAGGAATAATTCCTGAAAACCTCCGGGTGTTACTCCCCCAAATCTTGTTGTTATTATTATGCTCTGTAATGTTGTGTATGTAAACATTTCCATGGGATTATTATGTTACTGATCCTACCCTGATTGGTGATTGTGCCCTACCCTATGGTGTGACCTGTCATTCTGTTCCCACCCTAGGGTGCCACCTGATTCTGATGTATAAAAGCAGGGGTCTGTGGAAGGCAAGGGCTTTTGGGGGAGGACTGATTCTGGGGCTTTTGGCTTCAGCCTTGTCCACTGAATAAAGCAGATATCTTCTGATGTCTGACTACCTGTTAGCTTTATACCTGCCACATTCACCTCAGAACCATCAGCTGAACAGGGTGGCAGACCCATGCTCTGAGCTGGAGGAGAAAGACCTCATCCTCCATCCCTCCATCAGTCGGCTGATGTGCCTGATGTGCAACATTGTAGTTTCTGCTATTTTACCTGGTAAAATGCTATTCTATTTCCTAGAGAAAATATGTTATGCATATATCTATTCACACATGTACACACATAAATATTATATGGCTTGCAATTTTAAATCCTGAAAAGAAAATTCCTTTTTGTTTTACAAAATATAAAATGAGGTTCAGGATTGATCAGGATTGTTAAGTAACTTGCTTAACTAAGGTAATCTTACTAACAGGCATCTACTTATATAGAGTGCTTTACACTGTATTCATAGCCCTTTACAATCTCTGAACACTCAAAAATGTTGCTACACAATAATACTACAAACATATTTGAGTGGTGGTTTACAAATCAACTTTAGTGACAGTTGATTTTGAAACTGCAGAATCTATAGGCAATATAGACAGACTCTGCATGTTTTCATGTCATTCATTGGCTAGATTAGAGAGAGATTGGTTTCTGCTGGTATTCCTGAAGTTTTTTTTTTAGAATCTTTAAATTTTACATGGTAGTAGTATTGACTATTTATCTCCCTACCATGTGAGTGTACATATATCTATAACTGGGATTTTTTTTTACTTGTTCACTGTTTTATTTCCAAGTTTGTACCAGTAGTTGATGTAAAACCACTTGTGGTTCAGTGAGAGGCCCTAAGGATGCAGTATTGCTCAGGTCAAATGGTAATCCTTGGGCTATTCCAGAATTACTTGTGGTTCTCCAAGTCTGCACACAGTAATGCTAAAGGGACCATGTGATATCAGGTCCTAAGATCTGAACTGGGATCAAAACATTTATACTCTCTCTTTTAGGTCCCTCAAAGAGACAATATCTATTTTATAAGAAAAATTAAATTTATAGTCAAAAATTAAACTATATGTGAATCAGAAGAAAAATTTATTTTTATAATCAAATTCATTAAATTTTAAAATCACACCTGATATAAAATGAACCAGCTTATAAACTTCTCATGATTTCTATAATTGTGACTAACACTGGGTAAACCCAACAGATATTTCTCTTGGACTTCTATGTGAAGGGTGGTGTCAAAGTTCCTGTGAGAAAATTTTCCCTGGCTTCATATCAATTCATCATAGAAGTTATGGAATGAACTCAGCTTCTGATTCTCAGGCAAATGCCCCAAATTCCCTTCCAACTGTTTGCTTTGAATATAAAGCATAGCAAAATATTTTACACTAGCTCTAATGAAATTGTCATCATTCCAAACTTTATATTAAATTTTTTTCTATGTCAATATTAAATATAGGTCTGGGTGCTCACTTTCATAATTATTTATTATATGAATATCACTAAAATGCAATGATTTTATTATTTTATTACTTTTAGTAAATTAGCTTCAAAAATGAAAATAGAACAACTAACAATGTAATCTTTCTAGGCAACAAATTATTTTATAGGTTCAAATTTTAGGGGAAAGAAAGCACTATTTGCCAAAAATAACCGTCAATGATCTATAATACAATAGTCTTTGGTGACAAGATATTTTAAGGTATACCTTATTTGGAAATAATTTTCTTTTATTTTATCCCCCTTTTCTGTAGTAGTCTATCCTAGAAGAATGTTAATGAAATGTCTTTTGTCTTAACTTATTATTAATATTTTACTAATAGGTTTATTTTTAATTTTTTCTCTTTCTTTCTTTTTGTTTTTGTTTTTATGCCACACCCAATTATACTCAAGGGTTACACCTGGCTTTGCTTCAGAATACTAGTGGTGTTGCTTGGGGGACTATATGGAATATCAGGGGTTTATTGACTTAGTTGATCACATGGAATCTAAAAAGTGTATTTATTGCATATTGCTTCAGCTCCCTATTTTAAATTTTGTCTTTAAAGAATCCAGACACGAAATTGAAGAAAACTACTTCACTCAAGAAAGAAAAACTAGGGGCCTTAGTGGTGGTACATGTGGTAGGGCATTTGCCTTGCACATGATAACCTAGGAAGAACTGCAGTTTGATCCCCTGGCATTCCATATGGTCCTCCAAGCCAGGAGCAATTCGTAAACACAGAGTCAGGAGTAACTCCTGAGCATCACCAGGTGTAGCCTAAAAGCAAAAAAAAAAAAAAAAAAAAAAAAAGATAGAAAAATGATGAGAATATTTTAAATAGAAGTCACCAATTGAAGGTCATAGCCAGAGACCTGATAAACACAATGGTGAGAGTTCAAGGGATAAATGACACATGCATACTCTTAAACATTTTGATCACAGTCAAAACTTTCCATTCACCTTAGTTTATTGAGATCCTTTTGTCTTAAATATTTAAAAAAAAATGACAGAGGCATGAAAACTGGTAGACTTAACCATTAAAGTAGTAACGTTGTAAAATAATACCCAAATTTGAGATATAATTCTCCTTTTCTATTGTTTAGGTCCTTTATTCTTCCCTGGATAAATGTTAAAAAAAAAACACAAAAGAAATCTTGGAACAAAACAAAGTATTTTTCCATATGCTGATAATAATCTCTTGAGTGTTTAATAAAGATGGTGAAGAATTTAAAGATTCACATTTTATTTTTTATTATTGGCTTGAATAATCAATATTGAATATAGAGACATTTTACACCCTCAATTTTCAAGTTTACTTGGAATTTACTTTTCAAAGTTTCTCAATGTAGAAACATCCTCTCAGAAGTATGATTTAAAAAAACACACAATATTTCAATGCTATAGACACCTTGCTACACAACATAATTTTCTGTGTCTATTTAATAAGAGTATATCTGTAGTGTCCGAACAATAAGTTAGCAAGTGCATGAAATTAATCCAACCTCAATTCAGACATACAATGAGGTTCATGGGAATATTATTATACTCTTAGGGGGAATAGAGAAATTCAGAAACACATAGGCGTTAACCTGATAAATCCTCAGGGTATTTTGCTGCCAGATAATTTTGCCAAGAGACTGTAAGTCATCAGGCCTTTCTGACTCAAACTCAAAGCTATTCTGTTATGCTAAAGTCATTATGGAAGGATTTGATGGGGTTCTAAAGAGAGAAGTCAGTGACTATAACACCTGTGCGAATGTGAGAAGTCAGTCATCCTTTGCAGCAGGGTTCATGGAATCACTAGCAAGATCTTGAGAAGTCTGTTTGATCTTGCTTTCAGTCAGCCTCATTGACCCAGGCATAAAGTATTTGTGTAGCTGACAGAATCATGTGCCAGTTGGGTGAAGAAAAAAAATGAGGCTTAATGCGTTATGGTTCTCTTCTCACTTTTGAATGGTTTGTATTGTTCACCAGACAAAACCAAAGATTTGAGGTAATAAATAGGATGACCGTTCTTCCTTCTTGGCCAAGAATCCAAAATAATTTCTATAAAGATCTTTAATATAAGAACATAATTAATTGTTTGTCCATATCCTCTGGTAGGAAAAGGTACATGGCAGCAATTATTTAGTGGGACTCGTTGGAATAATAGCTTCTTTTAATTAGCAATGATGTTGTCCAAGATGACATTTTAGCCATCCATTATTAATCAATGGACTTTTTTTGTCCCCATGCAGTTATGCTCAAAGGCTTTTTCTAACTAGCCTCTTCAGTGCTAGAAATCAAACTTGGGGTCTCCATGCAAAGCCTGTATGCCATTCCTTTGTCTCATTTCTCCAGTCCCTACTTATTGAATTTTTAATTTTTAATACATTCATTCAAAAAGGAAAGGGGGCTGTCATTTTTTTCATTCCTAAGTAATGAATGATGTAATATAGCATTTATTTTCCATTTATAATAAATTCATTTAATTCCTTTATAGGTGTACATGTCTTGTATTTGAGAAAAATCTGAATGGTTGAAAGTGAAGACTGAGGCTGAATAAATAGCTCAAGGAGTTGTAGTGCATGCCTAGTATGTAGGGGACCACAGGATTGATTTCAAGTCCAAAATGACCTTCTGATCACCACTGGTTGTCCCTAGAGTATCTAGAGGTACTGGAGGCACCAATTCCCAATGTGCAGACTGTGAACTCAAAAATACCTATTTTTCAAATTTTAGTAACATCACTGGAATAATTTAAGATCAGTTTCTGTATCTGTAAAGAAGAGCTCTTAATAGAACTTGCAGCATGATAGCTATGTGGATTATTTATGGTATGATCCACTTTATGAAAGTAATTTTATCTCACACAGAAGGGAGTTATTATGTCAAAAGTACAGATAGGGAGAATGTCTCTCATGATATAAAATTTTTGCATGTTATTCTAAAATTCTAAACACTTTGCTTATTATCCTCAAATGTCAATATGGAATTAAATTTTTATTTTATTTTTTGAGGGGGCACACCTGGTGGAGCTCAGGGGCTACTCATAGCTCTTTTGCTCAGAAATCACTCCTGGCAGAGTTGGGGGACCATATTGGATGCCAGGGATTGAACCCAGGTCTGTTCCAGGTCATAAGCATGCAAGGCAAAAGCCTTACCACTGTGCTATCGCTCCAGCCCTGCAAATATATCTTTTTGGTTATTTGTTTGTTTTTGTTTGTGTTTGTTTTGAGACCACACCTGGTGATTCTCAGGGGTTACTCCTGACTATGTGCTCAGAAATTGCTCCTTGCTTTTAGACCATATGGGATGATAGGTTTGAACAGAGGTCCATCCTGGATCAGCCACGTGCAAGGAAAACTCCCTACTGCTGCACTATCGCTCTGGTTCCTGGAAATCTGGAACTACATCTTTAAAATGCCATCAGAGATTGTAAACTCACCTTCTCCAGGGATCTGACATAGTGTGTCCTCTTCCATGGACCAGGTATCCTGAACTGGACCATATACTATACAATATAGGAATCATCTCTACTCAACTTCAGTATCTAGTTATCAATTTGTAATAATTAAATTTATTTTCTCACCTGAACTATGGGAGAAATAACTTCCAAATTGTTTTCACCTTAGTCTAATTGACTCTGGTTATGCTGTTGGGTACCAGGACCACCCTGGAAGTTCTCAGAGACTACCAGAACTAAACTCCTGA
The DNA here is from genome assembly GCF_024139225.1 of Suncus etruscus. Taxonomy (NCBI): domain Eukaryota; kingdom Metazoa; phylum Chordata; class Mammalia; order Eulipotyphla; family Soricidae; genus Suncus; species Suncus etruscus. The sequence continues at coordinate 108,835,936 of NC_064852.1, read as the reverse complement.
TAATTCAGGGATATAAAATGTTGGGGAGATAACTAATTGTACATATCTGTATAATTAATATGCCCAGAGCCTGTAGTTGGTCTTATAGCAGGATGCTTAATTAATAGAGACACCCTGTTTATTTAGCCAAGGATTTATCCTTTCTAATTTTCCCCAATATTTGCTATGTTACCTATGCAAAACAAGACAAAAAAACCACCAAAAAACCCAAACCAAACCAACCAAACAAAAACAACCCACCAAAACTGCCAATCCCCTTTTATTAAATTTTATTTTTATCCTCTAGATAGCGGATCCCTTCTTTTTTTTCATAGAACCTTGGAAACTAAATTACTTTGTTTTAACTCATATTTCTGCATTTTTTTTCTATAAAATCGAGAAGGAAAAAGTAGAGGGCCTACAGGTCTCAGATGCATTGGTGGGGATAAAAAAGGACAGAACTAAACACCCAAGCCAAAGTCAACAATTAAGAGACTCAATCATAACACTCTAAAGTTAAAATGGGCCTGTTATGATGGGAATATATTAAACTGAGAAACTTCTGCACCTCACTGGAAACAGTGCCCAGTATACAAGAGCCACCCACTGAGTGGGAAGAACTACTTACCCAATACCCATCAGAGAAGGGGCTAATATCTAATATAGACAAGGCACTGACAGAAATTTACAAGAAAAAACAAAACATCCAAACCCATTAAAAATGGGGAGAGGAAATGAATAGACACTTGATAAAGAAGAAATACAAATGGACAAAAGGCACATGAAAAAATGCTCCACATCACTAATCATCAGGGAGATGCAAATCAAAACAAATATGAGGTACTATCTCATGCCACAGAGATTGGTGCACATCACAAAGAATGAGAACAAGCAGTGTTGGCAGGGATGTAGAAAGAAAGGAACTCTTATTCACTGTTGGTGGGAGTGCCATCTAGTCTAACCTTTATGGAAAGTAATATGGAGATTCCTCCAAAACCTGGAAATTGAGCTCCCATATGATCCAGCTATACCACTCCTAGGTATATACCCTAGGAACACAAAAATACAATACAAAAATCCCTTCCTCATACCTATATTCATTGTCACGCTATTTACAATAGCCAGACTCTGAAAACAACCAAAATGCCCTTCAACAGATGAAGACTAAACAAACTGTGGTACATATACACAATGGAATATTATGCAGCCGTCAGGAGAGATGAAGTCATGAAATTTTTCTATGCATGGATGTACATGGAATCTATTATGCTGAGTGAAATAAGTCAAAGGGAGAGAGATAGACACAGAATAGTCTCACTCATCTATGGGTTTTAAGAAAAATAAAAGACATTTTTTAAATAATCCTCAGAGACAAAGAGAGGAGGGCTGGAAAGTCCAGCTCATGACATGAAGCACACCACAAAGAGTGGTGAGTGCAGTTAGAGGAATAACTACACTGAAAACTATCATACCAATGTGAATGAATGAGGGAAGTGGAAATCCTGTCTAGAGTACAGGTGGGGTTGGAGTGGGGAGGAGGGAGATTTGGGACATTGATGGTGGGAATGTTGTACTGGTGAATGGGGGTGTTCTTTACATGACTAAAACCCAACTGCAATCATATTTGTAATCAAGGTGTTAAAATAAAGATATTAGTAAAAAAGAAAAGAAATGGGCCTTTTATACTGGTATACCAGGGAGCTAAAAGTGGTGGTACTCTATGCACACTGGGAACTTTGGTGGAGGGAGGTAAACAGTGGTGGTGGGAATGGCCCTAATTCACTGTCTCTGTATGCCTAAAGTCCAACTATGAAGGGCTTTATAAATCTTATTGGCTTCAAAAAATTAAAAATAAATAAGCTAAAAAATATCTGTAGTTGCAATAAGTTCATGGATTGATTACCTATTTATGCCTTAAGCTTTATTTTACATCTATTTTTTCTCTTTTTATTTTACAGCTAGTAATAAAATTAAATTATTACCTAATAATCACCCAGTTCTGATTGTTTTATTGTCAGTTTTCCTAAAGAAGACTTCTTCACTTAACATTTAATTAAAATTCAGACATAGTAAAAATGTAACTTCTAACAGATAATTCAAAGACACATAAATTAAAACTAAAAATGACATTTTTAAATTTTTATAGTAGGGAGCTAAATTTGTAATTTTATATTATAACTTGACTGAATGTTGTATTTTACTGACACTATCTATTCTTTGATGACTTATTTATCTGTATTCAGGTTTAATAAGCCTATCCTGTCAATCAGATCATTTTCTGTAGCAGAATGAGACTGTTTTGGAGTGGGGATGATGGGAAGAACAGGAGAGAAATTTATAGCCTTTTATTACACACTCAACCCTCAAAAGAAAAACAGTTCCTTCAAAAATATATTTTATTGTAATGTGAACCCTTCCCCCAATTTCTTTTTTCCTAACCTCTTCTTTTGAGATTAAAATCCCACCTGGATTACAGGACCTTCCCCCACTCCGTTGATTTTGGTACTGGGAAATTAAGAGAGGAGTGCTGGCTTTGGGTGTGAGATGGCATCTGCATATGGCAGATGGGCAGCATATGTCAGAGGGAGCACATGACAGAAATATACCATGAAACAGAAAGCAGGCTGACTCCAGTTAATCTTTTCCTCATTACTTGGTGTATTATTTCCCTGCCACTACCCGCTTCATCAGACATGTCAGCCTAAAGGGTTAGAAACACAGTGTCAGGGGTGGATTCACCCAACTCATGGATTTTATTTTTATTTTACATTACATGTTTTGCTACTTCACAAGTTTGTATCTTTGATCCTAAGCTTGGCAAATGCCTATCTAAATACATAATTAATTATTGTTCTTTATCCTTATTCTGTACCAGTGTCACTCCATTTATTTTTCCAAGACAAAGCTCTAAATTCTAAAGAGGCAAACTAAGTAATCTGAGAATGCATAAGGACAGGGCAAGACAGGGAATTACAAATGTTGCCCAATACTCTTAATACCATGGATGGGAAAAATGAGTGAATGAAGGTAGCTTGGAGAGTTAATTAACCCAACACTGGAAAAGTCCAAATGCTTTAATTTCAGATTTTGCAAATACAAGTGTCTCTGAAAGTTGTCTGCTTTCTCTAGAAATTCCCTTATGTAGAATGAAATTGACAGTGCTCTGTGAAACAGAATCTGTGCAACCAAGAACCTGATCTGTCTCCTCTTGGCTTTCTAGTGAAAAGGAACAAGATTGTGGGCTAAGATGCTGCACTGAGAAGTAATCTCAACAAAAATGTGCACTGAATAGAAATTTGTTGAGGTGTTTATTTTATTCCTTCTGTATAATTTTATTTTGTCTCAATGGTCTTTCTCTGAAATCAGTCTTACCAGAATTTTCTCACAGTAACTGGGTTTCTGGCACAGAAGAAACACTCAATAGCTGCTTGAAATTTATAAGAAAGATGATTCCTATAAGTACAGAAGACATGCCAACATTGATAGGTACTCTTTGCCAAATGGCAACCTTACCAAATGCCAAACTTAATCAATAAAGTATTTGTATGTTTGAAAAAATCACTAATTTTGTAATTTATTATTAATTTAGACAGTATACTAAACTCCTGCTGAATGCAAGAAAATGAACTTTTAATTTTTAGTAATAAAATGTACTATGTTTTTATGTTTGTATACGTGCAAGGGATGGTCCATCAATTTATTGAAAGGATAATGGGTTGATTTAATGCCAATAATGGTTTTATTTTTTTTTTCAGATGTAAGAAGGTTGTGTCTCCTCATCTTTAATAGAAATATTGCTACTGTTGTTAGCTGATGAATAAAGTCGGTTCACTGGGGCTAGAGAAATAGTACAGAAAGTAAGGCACTTGATTCCAGCTAACCATGATTTGAGCTCTGGAACTGCACATGATACCCTAAGCACTACTAGGGGTCACTTGGAGTATCGAGCCAGAAATAGACTTCGAGCACTGTTGGATTTGTCCTCCTTTTAGTAAAACCTGGTTTTGGTCCTATCTCAAGCTTCCTCAGATGATTATTTTATTCAGAAAATAGGGGGTTTAAATAGGAGTCAGGGGAGATGCATACAATGATTTTATGCAAAAATATTCTGCCATATAAACCAACTAATAAAACTTCAGCTATAATGACTATTTTCCTGCTCTTAGCCCCGAGAGGTTGAATCATTAGTCCCAATCTTTGTTTTAATATGAATTGTAAGAGTTGAAAAATACTGTAGACTTCAATCTGATAATGTACCTTTCCCTAATCTTCAAATCCTTTAAGAAAGATATTCTCTTTTAAAATGAGTGAAAGCTCAAGATCTGCTTATTCTTGTCAAACTTTCCCTTGCATGAATTTATCTCCTGAAATATTTGTCTTTGGCAAGTGACTTCTTGATTTATTTAGACAGAGTCTTAGTTTTACAGAAGAATTTAAGATTAAAGACTAATTTTTGTCCTTTTAGCCAGAGGCCATTTTTAGATTTAAATCTTTCATGCCAAAAGAGTCATATTGTAAAACTAAGGGACCAATGCATAGTGTGTTTACTCTCCCATTGCTAAATTTAATCCAAAGAACACGTCTGACTGCAACCTTGCCAGACACACAGGGACACTATTCATTAAAATGGTATGCTTTCCAAGAGGCTCTAGTTCTGCTGTCTTACCAATGAAGACTATTTGAGTCTCCATACATTGGGTAGAGGCCAATGACTTCCTGTAGATCTAGGGTCTCAAACTTGCGGCCCGGGGGCCGTTTGCGGACCTCCGTACAACATTTTGTGGCCCACAGCCAGTCTTCAAATATCGTAGTATTCGCGATTATTCTCTTACCGAATAATCGCAATAAAAATTGCATTAGTAAGAAAAAAATCACATTAAACATCTGCATACCCCGATCAGTTCTGTTAGGGGTATGCAAATGTTTAAGTGATTTTGTGCGATTTTTTTTCTTACTAATGCAATTTTTTTATTGCGAATATTCGGTAAGCGAAACCCCTTATGTGGCCCTGCCTCACCCCGACTTTGCATCCTGCGGCCTCCAGGTAAATTGAGTATGAGACCCCTGCTGTAGATTTTTACAAGAATAGGGTCAGTAAACTAGGGGCTCGCACTATTTCTAGTTCACACTAGTTCTAATCCACTGCCTTTTTTGGTATAGCCCATGAACTTAGAATTATTTGAAAATGTTTTAATAGTTAAAGAAAAATGGAAAGAATAATAATATTTCCTAGAGTCTGAAAATGATATGAAATTTGGGTTTCAGCACCTAAGGAGTTTTATTGGAGGATAGACATGCCCATTCATTAATAGTTGTGTCAATCTGTCTTCATTAAACAATGGCAGCATAGTTATAAAGGAGAACTTATGGTCTGAAAAAAATAATACATTTGACCCTTTGATGCACCTCACAAACCTCATGAAAGTAATCAGTAAGATTCTCAAATGAAAACTGGAACAGTTATTTAATATCAACCAACAACCTTCTATGAACTAGAGAATTTTTCTTATAAATATTTAAGCACCATGATTACAAACATGTTTGTAGTTGGGTTTCAGTCATCAACAGAATACCCACCCTTCACTAGTGCACCATTCCCACCACCAATGCCCCCCTCTTCCCCCACCCTTGCCTGTATTTGCTACAGGCATTCTACTTCTCTCATTTTTTAACACTGTCATGCTAGTTGTTAGTGTTGTTATTTCCCTAATAGCATTTACCACTCTTTGTGGTGAGCCATACACAATGGAATATTATGCAGCTGTCAGGAGAGATGAAGTCATGAAATTTTTCTATACATGGATGTACATGGAATCTATCATGCTGAGTGAAATAAGTCAGAGGAGGAGAGAGAGACACAGAATAGTCTCACTCATCTATGGGTTTTTAAGAAAAATAAAAGTCATTTTTGCAACAATCCTCAGAGACAATGAGAGGAGGGCTGAAACTTCCAGCTTACTTCATGAAGCTCACCACAAAGAGTGGTGAGTGCAGTTATAGAAATAACTACACTGAGAACTACCATAATCATGTGAATGAATGAGGGAACTGGAAAGCCTGTCTAGAGTAAAGGTGGGGGTGGGGTGGCGAGGAGGGAGATTTGGGACTTTGGTGATGGTAATGTGCACTGGTGAAGGGGGTGTTATTTACATGACTGAAACCTAATCACAATCATATTTGTAATAAGATGTTTAAATAAAGAAAAAAAGAAAATATGTAACTATCACACCACAGTTTATAATTTTGTTATATAATATTAAGACTAACTACTTTACATTATTTTAAATATTCATATGGTTTATAATTTTATATTTATATAAAATAAACTCTTTTTAAAAATTTAGCAATAAAAATGAATTTTTACTAAATATTTCTCATTCCGTGCTTATCCTTCTAAACTTTTATTTGTCTCCTGCTTGACAGCAGTCCTTACATACAAATTTTTAATAATTTTTACTTCTAAAAGAGACCCCAGGTTTCCTTGTTCATGCAAGGGGCTGGGAGGGGACTGCTGAACTGTCAACTTCCAGCAATTAGGAAGCAAAAGCCTCTCGGAGAGTCGGAAGCTTCAGCAGGCAACAAGTGGAGGACATGGCTCCATGCTCTCTTTGTTTGTCCAATCACAGACCAAAGTGGTGTCTTGGAAACACCCCCTCCCTCTTGACTATTTCTAAAACATAAAAGGGTCATGTGTATATCTCCTTTGTCTATCTCAGATGTATTCCCTTAACATCTATAACTCTTTCCGAATATCCTCATATAGTGACAATTTTGCCAACTGGATTTGTTATTTGATTGATTTTCCCCCTTTGAGATCTGTTTTATAAGCAATACTGGTAGAAGAGTATTGCTGTATAAATTTCATGTTTGTACCAAGTTACGGGGAATGTTGGACTTTATTCGTCAGCCCCCAGATGCACCAACAATATCTTGTGGCGGCATTGCTTCTCTTTTGCATAGGCACATTAAAATGGGGAAATAATACATATGAAACAAGTTCTTATCTAATAGAGATGGGGACACAAATTTGGTAATGTAATTAGGCCTTTTACCCTGAACATTGGCATAATGATTTGGCTCAGGCCTCAGAAGAATGGGCATCGCCCATATATACCTGAACAATGGATACCATCTATGGAAACAACCACAATTGTCTTCAACATTACCAGGATCCAAGCCTCTACCAGGGAAGACCTACCACTGCTTTGGCAGTGACTTACTCCAAAGAGTGCTCCCAACACCCAGACAACTCAGCAACAGTCTGCATGCAGAGCAGATCGCTCCGCATTTAATGGTATGCTGAAACTAGAGGATGCTCCACATCAGCCTGACATTGATGAAAGAAATGCACAGAATCCAGAGTCTTTAAATATAAGAATCTGATACCAACAAAAGCTGAAGTATGAAAAAGTTTCACCGGGACCTAGAGAATGACTGGAGTTGGACAGTCTGGTTGCCTGGAACCCAGAGTCTATCTTATGCCAATAAACTGAGGTGAGGCCTTTTTAGTAATCAGGTCAAGGTTTTTTTTTTCCATTTTTTCCATTTTTTGGACCTATGCAAACAACGGCTATTGCTACTATTACACCTTTACTTTTTTTTTACTTTTATTCTTTAAGGAAAAAAATATAACTTACTGAACTTAAAAAAATAAAAAAATAAATTTTACTTCTTTTGGCTATATCCCAGTTGTTCATTCAAAATATGTCTGCTGTGTTGAGTGATTAGTTACCAATATAACTAAATCCAATTAACAGATTCAAAGACATCTCATTTCCCCAGTGTAGGAATTTCATGTTATCACTAGAAGAGACCTATATTTGTATTTGTCACAAATCTTAGGATTTCCAAGCAATGGTGCTATTTTATGTGTGAATTCATTTTTGCTTTTTATTTTATGGGTCTCTCAAACACTGTTCAGGATGATTAAAAGCAATGTCCTATAATAATCCACCATATGGGCCTGATGGGTCAATGCTATGGTCCACTAAGGCTTCTAACTTCTTAATTTTTCCCCAGCCTCTTTTGTTGTTAATGTTTTTGAGCCACATCTGGCAGTGCTTAGGGGTTACTCATATATCCACGTTAAGGAATCACTACTGGTCATGCTCAGAGGACCATATGGGATGCTAGGTTTCCAATTGGATTATACCACATAGAAAGCAAACACTTTACCCACTGTAGTATTGATCTGGCTCTTCCCCAGACATTTTGCATATATGTATTTTCCTATAAAATAAACATTTTAGCACTGACTATTAGAGCCAGTGTACTTGTGTGTTTTAAAAATGTAGTTTTAATAAACAGGACCAATCAGGGTTTTTTAATTTTTTATTTAATTACTTTAAACACCATGGTTACAAGGTTATTCATAATACAGTTGTTTATTTTACAATTACAAAGTTGTTCACGATTGAGTTTTAGACATACAATGCACAACATCCTTCACCAGTGCACTTTTCCTGCCACCAGTGCCCAGTTTCCCATCATCCTACCACTTCCTTCCTCTATGGCAGGCATTCTCCTTCTCCTCTTCCTTCTTCTTTCTTCTCCTTCTCTCTTCTCCTTTCTTCTCCTTCTATCTCCTCTTTCTTTCTTTTCTTTTTCTTCTTGTTATTCTTATTATTATTATTCTCATATTCTCTCTTTCCCTTTTCCTTTTAGACACTGTGATTTGCAATATTGTTATTGAAGAAGTCTCATACACTTAACTTAATCTTTGGTCAGCATCCAGTTCTTGTTCAGAGTGACCATTTCCCACTATCACTGTCATAGTAGGACCAATCAGTTTGAGCAAACAATATTTGTTATCACATGTGACTCCAAATTGTATTAAAATTATTATATTATATAGGGAGAATATATTTAGTACAGATATACTATTTGCTACTATGATAGTAAAACATTTCACATTTCAGTGGTGTGGCTCAGTGTTTCCTTTATTTTCTTTCTAAATATTAATATAGGTAATACTATTTCTAAACCTCAGATTGTGGTTTTTATATTTTTATATTGAAAATATTTTATGGTTTCCATTTGCCTATAGAAATTTGTACTTTTAAAGTGATATTTTGTGCCACATCCTGTGATACTCAGGGATTACTCCTGGCTATGTGCTCAGAACTAGCTCCTGGCTTGGGGGACCATATGGGATGCTGGGGGATTGAACCGCACTCAGTCCTAGGTCAGCACATGCAAGGCAAATGTCCTACCACTTATGTCACTGCTCAAACCCCTAAAATGATGTTTTTTCTATTCAACTCATTAAGAATTCACTCTTGGAATACAAAGTTTATAAAATCAAGAATGGGATACATATACCTGTATATGTCTAGCATCTAGAAAGGTTCAATAAATGTTTGCTGACAAATGAATGAGTGTATCCTTTATAAAAAATTTATTAATATAATATATATTACTTTTAACTATTGACTCCTACTACAATTTGTGGGCTTCTCTTTCATTACTCACCTCTTTTTCTCTCAAGATGAAATCAAGATAGGCATAAAAATATATTAGTTTATAATGTTTTTCAAGTAATGTTTTATTTACTTTAAAATAAGTTATTACAGAATTTATTTAAAACCAACATTTTAGTTATGTTTTTGTGGATGGAGTGTTGAATTTAGGGCTTTTGGTAGAACTGTAATAATAGGATGTGATTTTTCCATGCTGTGCAATGCTCATCCCACTGAAACATTAATGAAACTATCCCCTGGGAACTTACAAATATCTCTGAGGAAGGAGATTTAAAAAATTTCACGATTAATATGCCGTCTCTGCTTTTTTATACTCTTGTGGACTATAAAATGAGATTTTTCTGTTCAAATAATTTGAAACAGATTAAAATAATTTGAAATTGAGGGTAAAATAAACAGAATAATATTATTAAAAATTCCCCAGGATTGTGACTTCATGATGAATTTAAATTGAAATTATCTTTGTTAGAATATACTAAACATGGTTCCAATTTTATGATTATAAAAGTAATACTATGCATACTTATAATTAATGGGCTATACAATCCCGCTATTGTGTGTGAGCATAGCAACCATATACCTATGAATAACAGAAATTATTTTAAAAATATTTCTTCACTGTTTTGTTCTATATGATATATATGATCTTTCATTTAAAACTTTTGTGCCATCTTAAATAGTTTTATTTATTAAATTAAATAAACACAATAGCTTATTTAATACAATATATTTAATGTTGACTTTGTGAATGAAAACTGACATATATGTTAAAAATCTTTATAATCTGAAAAAATAAAAGTCAGTTGAAGGACAGGGGTACATTTTTGCACTTGGACAAAAGAGTGAAGAAATCTCCGCTTTGTAGATTTTTCCTTCTTCCACCTTATCGTACAATTTTAAGTGACTTAATATTACATTTTTTTACAAAATAATCTTCTTGAACATCTTGACTTGTAATTATTATATATTGATGAAGTAGATGATTTCTCTTTTTTCTATACAGAGAAAGGTACTTTTTGAAAGAACCTTCTCATATATATGAAATGTTTTTTGTAAACCAAAATTTTTATTTTAATTGCATTTTCACAATCACAGCAGGCATATTATAGATATTTAGATCTATAAATTATCTGTGTAGCTAGTTTATAACTTTATTTTAATTTTTTTTGAAAAATTTTTAAATAAGTACAGAAATAAATAAATACAATTAGGAGAATCTGGGGTCCATATATGATACAAAGGATTGAACCCAGGTTATTGCTATCTTTGTATTTCTCCCAATAAATTTAAATTATCAATATGACACTTCAGATGCTTCTTTGAAACAAGAAAAAATAAATATGTAATCATACATAATCATAAATGTATAGTCATACATATACATATGTCACATACATGGAAGTACAAAGCTTCAGTGACCATTAAAGTCATAATTTTCTAGCTATTCTTAAGTTCACTGATACAAATTTTGTACAGGGGATGTTAAATATTACATTACAAGGTAGCTTTTACATTTCTAACATTTTCATTTTTTTACATCTCTATTCTTTTTCAACAACATAACTTCAAAACAGCCTTTTCTCTGACTATTCTTCAGATGGACAAAAAAAATTCCACAAGTATGCTTCTGTGTTCAGAGGGTAGAATCTATAAAACGGATAGCAGTGAAGAAGAAGAAAAGGTGATGGTTTAAATTACCAATTTTTTTTCAATTTATGTGGATACATTCCTGAGAAAGATTAATATAAGTAACTTTAAAATGTTAATCCAAGCTTTTTACATGTGAGATCTTAAATTCATTTTTATCTTATAGAAAAATAAGAAGCAGAGCTAAGCATGACTGTTTTCTTTTCTCTATATTTAATAGGGTGAGAGAATAAAAACAGGAAGTCATGAACCTACCTAGGAGAGTAGTGCAGCCACATGATTTTTCACATAATAATATAGGCAGGTGGCTTTTATAACTTTTTCTTTATCGAAAACAAAGCAAAACTCTTAATGAAGTAGTGTTAATGTTCTCTTCAGAATGAAAATTCATGGCTTTTCTTGCCTTAATTCCCCCTCCTTTCTGGTTTTGAGATTATATCCATCTGTTTTCAGAACTCACTCTTGCTTTGTGCTTAGAGATAATTCCTGGTGGTTCTAAAGGAAACATATGTGGTGTCAGAGAGAGAACCAGATTTGGCTGCAGACAGGGCAAGCAACTTAATTTCTGTACTATCTTCCCAGTCCCCTATTCCTGTGCTCTCTTAATAGAATGAGGGGTGGCTAATATAGGAAGCATGGTGCACTTTAATTAGCTGTACCTCTTTACCTCATGGAAATCACTGTGATCAGCTTTTTTTGCTCTACCTGTTGAAATATTTTAAATATGGTCAATAATGCACCCACAAAAACTAGAACAACAAAATAATTTTAGTTCTTGTTAAATTTTGCATAGATACTACAAGCAAAATGTCCCTCTAGGGAAGACCAAATATATTTATTTACAGTAGCTTGTCTAAATGTTTCCAATATAGGGTCACTAGGGATATAATTTTTAATGGGAATTCATGCAGTTAGTTGGGATAGCAGTCAGGAAAGAATGTATTTCTGGCCACCTACTTTATGTGGGAGCCATAAAATTGGCTCAGATATTTAGTATGTGATTTTTCAAACATCAGTATAGCTAACGTGGCTCCATTCCATCCTGGATTATCAGAAAATTATTAAAGACCATGAGAATCTGCTTCATTTGGTCTTAAAATAGTCATAGAGTTGAGACATTGTTATTATGGGTAGTATTACAGATTGATGATATGGTGAATCATAACATATAGGGTACTTTGCACAAAAGAGATCTTTTAGGGAGAAACTTGGCTGGACATGTTGTGAGCCACCACAAATTTTATGTGTAGGGCTGAGAACCTTTCACCCTTAGAATGTTTGTAGGGCTTTCCCTTCCATCCATGTGTCTGTATGATGCCAAACTCTAAGTTATACTTCTGAGAATTCTGAATGGGGAACAGATGGGAAATTTAAAGCCAGCACATCTCTTCTCTACACTCCCAGACCCTTTTTTGTCTGGAAACTACACAACCACTTCAAAGCAAGTCATGCCTACCAATATATTTATTTTGCTATCTTTTCTTTTTTTTTAAAAAGAAAATAGGGGTGTCATGAGGAGTCTTCACTAAATGCCACCCATTAATGATAGTAACATTTTACTTCTTCAAACCCCATTTATCTTGTGACAATTATGACACTCCTTTGACTTCCTTATTAGGTTGCTTAAAACAGGGGTCTTCAAACTACGGCCTATGGGCCACATGCAGCCCGCAGAGGAGTCTGATCCAGCCCGCCAGCAGTGAGCGCTGTTTGGTTGCCAAGATACCTGCCAGCATATACACTCAATGTCACGGTTTCTCAGGGATGACATCAACTGCCTCCGCACACAGCATGTTGTGTGCTGGGAGGATGGGCATGAGAACAGTGTTGAGAGGGACACTGATGCACCCTTGTGCCTGGCACTTGGCACATGCGTTGCTGATAACATCACTGGAGGGTGCCAGACGCCACGTGGCGAGGAGTACCACATGTGGGTGACTATATGATGTAAAAAGGTGCCTGCTCCACCCCAGACAACGTGGTGTCTGTGTGCTGTGCCTGCCTGTCAGTGAGGTTTTCCTCCACTCCCTCCACTGCCAAAGGTCAGTCAAAAGTGCCATAGAAATAAATTTTTGCCAGATGGGGGGTTCTGCTGAATTGGTTGACTCATATAACAATTCCCCTTTGGGGTGGTGAGGCATTCAGTGCTGAAATCAAAGTTAGGGGGTGGGCGGTGGTTGGGAGGTTAGGGGTTGGGTGCTGAATTACCCATGTAAAAATTAGGGGTTCGATGCTGAAGCATTTTAAAGGGGTTACATTGAAAATTTTATATGCATTTTACAATTCCTTTTCAGTGTTCACATGCTGATTCCGAACATATCAATTTGGGCATTATATAGGGAGATATAACTGAACTATCAGGGACTGAGCTGGTCTGCTTAGAAAAGCCTGCAAGGGGTAAGTGTTCACATCAGGGACTAATGGGAGTTCATACACTGTGTGTATATATACACACATATTTGTATTTCACTAATATAAGTTTGGAATCCCTAGGAAACAATGATGTCAAGAAAAAGAAAAATTGATGGCAAGTGTAGGATATTCAAAGAACAGTGGACTTATGATTACTTTTTTATGCAATACAAAGAAAAAGCTGTGTTTCTGATATGCCAGAATATTGTTGCTGTGTTCAAAGAATACAATTTGTGACACCACTATCAAACTCAACATAAAGATAAATATGATAGTGTGGTTGGAGAAGTGAGTAAAGATAAAATATTACAACTAAAACATACATGGACAACACAGCAAAATACTTTTGTGAAGCAGAAGCAGTTAAATACTTCCTCACTGCGGGCAAGTTTTCAAGTTGCCAAGCTAATAGCGCGCAATGGCAAACCATTTGTGGGAGGGAGAATTTGTTAAAGAATGCCTTATTTCTGTTGCCAAAGAGATGTGTCCAGAGAAGGCCGATTTATTTAGTACAGTGAGCCTTTCAGGAGTTACAAGGACATGAAGGATTTAAGGAATGGGAGAAAATTTGCTGCACCATTTGCAAAACTCTGCAAAGAAACTTTGCTATTTTTCCTTGGCACTCGACAAAAGCAATGATGTTCGTGATTCTGCCCAACTTCTCATTTATATGCATGGGACAAATGAGTATTTTGAAGTCACAGAAGAGCTTGCTGAACTGCAAAGTATCAAAGGTACAACCACAGGAGTGGATATATTTGAAAAGGTTTGCCAAACTGTGAATGGTTTGGAGCTGGACTGGGTTAAACTAGTCAGTGTAACAACTGATGGTGCTCCTAGCATGGTGGGGTCTAAGAGAGGAGTAATTGCTCACATTACACAAGAGATGAACAAACATAAACATCCTCATCCAATTGCCATACACTGCCTCATCCACCAACAAGTGCTGTGTTGTAAATCACTGAAGTGAGACTCTGTTATGAAAATTGTGGTATCTTGTGTTAATTACATTAGAACTCATACACTAAACCACAGACAATTTCAGGAATTTCTCTCTAAGGTAAATGTTGCCCATGAAGATGTTCTGTACCACACAGAAGTCCATTGGCTGAGTAGAGGGAGAGTTTTGAAACGTTTCTATGACTTAGTTCTGCAGATTACAGCTTTTCTACTTTCAAAAAACCATGAAGTACTAGAGCTCAATGATGCAGAATGGAAATGGTACCTTGCCTTTCTGACAGATATAACAGAGCTACTCAACAGTTTCAATCTGCAACTTCAAGGCAAGGGGAAGCTCATCTGTGATATGGCATCGCATGTGAAAGCATTTGAAGTAAAATTAGGCCTTCTCATCAAACAAGTACAGGAGGAAAACTTCAGTCATCTCCAACAACTCAAAACCTGTCAGCGGACAAACCATTGGTTGCATTCCCAAAGGAAACATGTCTGGCTTCACTAGAATTGTTGCAAAAGGAGTTTCAATTTAGATTCAAATAGCTTCATCTCCATGAACAGGACACACAGCTTTTTCGTAACCCATTTTCTGTTGAGATTAAAAATGTCCTTACAATTTACCAAATGGAACTGGCTGAACTGCAGAATTATGACTCTCTGAAAGACGCATTTAAGTCAAGTAACCTTTTGAATTTCTATGCATCTCTCCCCTCTGAGACATCTCCAAATATCAGGAACCATGCAGTCAAAATGGTAGCCATCTTTGATAGCACTTATGCCTGTGAACAGACTTTTTCAAGAATGAAACATCTGGGGCCGGCGAGGTGGTGCTAGAGGTAAGGTGTCTGCCTTGCAAGCGCTAGCCAAGGAAAGGATCATGGTTCGATCCCCCGGCATCCCATATGGTCCCCCCAAGCCAGGGGCAATTTCTGAGCGCGTAGCCAGGAGTAACCCCTGAGCATCTAACGGGTGTGGCCCGAAAAACCAAAAAAAAAAAAAAAAAAGAATGAAACATCTGAAATCTTCAACCAGATCAAGATTAACTCATGCTCACTTGCATCACTTGTTACTGCTAGCAGTGACAAATATGGAACCGGACATTGACCATCTCATTAGCCAAAAGCAGACCCACAGTTCCCATTGAAATACTGGTGCGTGATCTGTTTATTTATAAATGGTTTTCATTTTATTTATTTAAGATATGTTCAGTGTGAGTAGGAATTTGTAGCTCATATAGTACGGTCCTCCAGCTCTCTAAGGGACCGTAATCTGGCCCCCATTTTAAAAAGTTTGAAGACCCCTGGCTTAAAAGATAGAGTATGCATATAAGTAAATGTAAAATGCTGAAAGCATAGCTTAAAAATTTTTTTATGAAAGTGTGTATGTGACCAACACATCTGTCAAGGTAGAGAAAAATTATATTGCCTTGGAAAGCTCCACCATGTTAATGTTATTTCCAATTTTCTGTCAAGTTTTCTTTTTTTTCCCTGCCAAAACTTGATTTTAAGCTTTTCTAGGTAATATTAGAGTAACCCTTTCTTCAAGACCATAATGTCCTCATTTTAAAGAACATCCCTTTTGTAATCAATGAATAGTTGGGGCTTACAGAAAAAAATTTCCTACTCTTGTCAGATGTCAATATCTTCTAGCAATTTATTAGGTTTATTAGAATTTATTCGTCTCACCACTCTAAAAACACCACAATAAACTGGGTGTTTTGTATACATGCTTTACAAATCAATCAATATCCTCCTGGAACATAAAACTCAGGTGTTATTTTGATGCATAAAAATTTTTTATTATTCTGTAAAATTTTTACAGCATTTAATGTCATGTTTTGGAAATTATGGCATTTTATGTCTTTGTGCAGATAACTTAATACTCAGTGCCTCAGTTTCCTCATATTTCAAATGAAAATAGTATCATTTGCTCAATAGCATTAAATAAGATGGCATTTATTTATCTTTATTTTTATAATACCTTTTTTTAAACACAGTGATTACAAACATGATTGTAGTTAGGTTTTAGACATAAAAAGAAAACTATGCTTCACCAGTGCAACATTCCCATCACCAATCCCCACCTTCCCTCCTCTCCCAACCCCAGCCTGTATTCAAGACAGGCATTCAACTTCTCTCATTCATTAACACTGTCACCATAGTTGTAGTTATTTCCCTAACTGCACTCACCACTCTTTGTGGTGAGCTTCATATCTTGGCCAGTCCTTCCACCCTCATCTCTATTATCTCTGGGCATTACTACAATAACGTCTTTTATTTCTTAAAATCCATAGATGAGTGAGACTATTTTGTGTCTATCTCTCTCCCTCTGACTTATTTCACTCAGCATAATAGTTTCCACATGCATCCAAATATAGGAAAATTTCATGACTTTTTATATCTCCTGATGGCTAAAATTTCTTCCTATATCCCTATGAGTTGTATACCTATATCATCTGGGAGCACAATTTCTAGTTTTTTGAGGAATCTCCATAATGTTTTCCATAAAGGCTGAACTAGAAGACATTTCCACCAGAAATGAATCAGAGTTCCTTTCTCCCCACATCCCCGCCAGCACTGCTTGTTCTTGTTCTTTGTGATGTGGGGCAGTCTCTGTGGCATGAGATGGTATCTCATTGTGGTTTTGATTTGCATTTTCCTAATTAGTGATGTGGAACATTTTTTTCAATGTGCCCTTTGGCCATTTGTATTTCTTCTTTGAGAAATTATCTGTTCATTTCTTCTCTCCCTTTTTTTTAATTTTTATTTTGATCATAGTGGCTTACATATCTTTCACATTAGTATTTTAGGTATATATTAACATTGAATCAGGGGAATACCCACCATCGAATTTGTCCTCCCTGCTTCACATTCCCTTTCTGCAACAAATATCCCCCACCATTACCTCCCGGGCTGCTAGAGTAGGTGGTCACCTCTTTGTCTAGCTTACTATAGTGATCATACATCTGTTTGGTCCTGGTTCTCTCCCTTGTTTCTCCCTCTATTTTAGAGGCTAAGCTAGATAAATCAAGTTATGTGGTTTTGTTTGAAAGAAAGAAAAGCAATAGAATGGGGTAAAGAATAAGAAAAAAAACCAAAAAATTAAAATATGCTGAAAATGGGCGGAGTCCTTCTAGTGGCTATCAACCTTAGTTTGAGAGAGGACATGAAGAAGGTAATTGAAACAACATAACAATACAAAAATAAATGTCAAATTAAATATCCAGTGAGCCCTACAGCAATAAAGAGAAGCAACACACAATAGTCTCGGTTCTGAAATCAAATCATGCCGGAGTGCAAAAAGAAAGAGAAAAGTAAGATAAAATAATGTAAAATAAAAAGAAGACATCAGCCCAGTGGGGCCCAACTGAAAAATTGTGAGTGCTGCCTATGTGTGTCTGTCTACTATCCTGTTGCATGAACCTCTTGAGAGTGGGCCGAAAAGAGGCTCCAGGAAACTCACTCTCCCAGAGGCCAGTTTCAGGGTGAAAACGCCAAGGAACTGCTCCAAAACATGAAAACTGGCTATGCTTTGCAGAAGCCAGGTCCCCTGTTTGTGACGTCAGGGTGGGAAAATCCACGAAACTACGCCTGCCCAGTGGGGCCCAACTGTGAAAAATTGTGGGTGCTGCCTGTGTGTGTCTGACTACTATCCTGTTGCGTGAACCTCTTGGGAGTGGGCCAAAAGGAGGCTCCAGGAAACTCGGTCTCCCAGAGGCCAATTTCAGGGCGAAAACGCCAAGGAACTGCTCCAAAATGTGAAAACCAGCTATGCTTTGCAGAAGCCAGGTCCCCTGTTTGTGACGTCAGTCTGGGAAAATCCATGAAACTACACCTGACCAGTGGGGCCTGACTGTGAAAAATTGTGAGTGCTGCCTGTGTGTGTCTGTCTACTATCCTGTTGTGTGAACCTCTTGGGAGTGGGCCGAAAAGAGGCTCCAACAGAGCATGGCCACTCTGCTTTGATACACGGCTGTGTGCTCTTTCTAAGAAAAGAAGACCATCACAACAAGAAGAAAAAAATCACACTAAGAACTGTGCTGGATCACTGAAGCCCAGCATTTCTCTCTGGACTGTCTTCTCTGCTGCGTGCTCAGGCCTAAGATTGTATCCTGTGTGAGGCTTCATCCACGGAGGACTCCCCTCCCTTGGAGGCAAGATGACCCATCCAGAAAGGGCGGAGCCAGAGGAGTGTGCTGCCTGCATCATTTAGACAATGAATACCACCACAACACGTAGAAAAACCCACAATACAAGTGTGACAATGGGGAAACAACGCAGGCCAGCATCAGACATAGAGAATAAAGATGACAATTCTGATGACCAGATAATGACCAACCAACTAATCAACCTCTCAGATAAGGACTTTAGACTAGCAATATGGAAGATGCTCAAAGAACTCAAAGAAACCATGGATCAAGTTGAACAGAACACTAATAAGAACCAAGAAAATATGAAGACAGAAATCACAAAACTCCAAAATGAAATAACATGTCAACTAAAAGGCCTGAAAAAGTCAGTAAACTAAGTGAATGACAAAATGGATAAACTCTGGACAGGGTATCAGAAGCTGAGAATAGACTTGGTGCTGTGGAAGATGAGATACATAACAATTCCATACAGCAGGAGAGATTGGGAAAAAAACTTAAAGCAAATAAACAGACAATAAAAAATTAGTCAAAGAATGGGAACAGATGAAAATAGAAGTCTATGATAAGCTCAACAGAAACAACTTAATAATCATTGGAGTCCCAGAGACCCAGGAAGAAAATTTCCAGGAAGAATCAATGGTCAAGAACATCATTAAAGAGAAACTTCCAGAGCTAAAGAATATATGTGATCAAATCCTGCATGCTCAAAGAGTACCAACCAAAAGAAACTCCAGAAAAAATACCCCAAGACACATCCTAATCACAATGATGAATCCCACAGATAGAGACAGAATTCTGAAAACAGCAAGATCAAAAGGGGAAATTATGTTCAAGCAAGCATCCTTGAAATTTTATTTCTTCCAGATCATCTGGACATTAAACAAAGTGAAGCTAGAAATTTTATACAGGTTTTGAAAGAGCCTGATTTCTGTGTTTAGTCATAAACCAGAACAGTGAAATACATAAAACTCTTTTATGACCCATTTATTCATTGGTTCAAAACATCTGTTTGATATTAAGTATTCAAATTTTGAGATAGTAATAAAAGCCAAGCTAAATTGAGAAACTAATTCACCTTAAGAAAATGACCTTGCACTCTTTTCTGCTGAGCCTGCCTAGACTCCAAGGACTATAACCTTTTCAGGACCCACACCCGGTAAGATGTCCCCACCCAACGCATGTGGGGCCAATTCTTGCCTTGTGATTGGGTACCCAGAGAATTATAAAGCATGGTGGCCATGCTCTCTGCCTCTTTTCTGCTGAGCCTGCCTAGACTCCAAGGACTATGGCCTCTGCAGGACCCACACCCGAAAAGCGGCCGCTCCACTGCGCTTTGCGGTCGTGTTTATCTTGTAACCCCTGAATTCCATTTCTTAACATTTTAAGAAGTAATCTACAGCCTTGCCAATGGAGTAATTTTGCAGTACACCCCCATATTTACAGAAATCAAGATGGTTCCTCTAATAATCTAAAAAGTAGGAAACAAATAGGTATCCTCTAAAATAAGAAGTTTAGAGTAGAATTATGGAAAATGTTCAGGGAGCTCAAAAAAAGTATCAATAGACTTGACTGGAGCAAAATTAAGGATCAAGAAGATTTGTCAACTGAAATTAAAAATTTTCACACTGAACTAACAGATCAGAAAAACTGAGCTTATGCAAGTGTTGCCGGGAGACCTCATGCCAGAGCCTTTCTCCCTAGCCTGGGGAGTGCTGGGAGGTTTGGCAGGCCACGTAGCCTACCCCCTCTTTTTCCCCTGGACTCCAGGCCCTACCTGGGTGCTGGCTCAGGTGGCCAGAAGTGGGTTCAAGTGGACTCTTAGTGGTCCTCAGGCTTCCCCCCTCCCTCCATACTCCAGCGGGGAGGTGCATGGGGAGGAGGGCGGGCAGACATCTGGCCTCCGGTTTCCTCTTTGATTCTGGAGACCAGCTCTTGCCAGGTATGGGGTTTGGGAAGGCCCCATACTGGAGCCCTTCTCCCTGGCCTGGCGAGTGCTGGGAGACTTGGCAGGCCCCCAGCCATCCGTGTCTTTTTCCCCTGACTCCAGGCCCTCCCTGGGTGCCAGCTCAGATAGCCAGAAGTGGGTTCAGGTGGACTCTTAGTGGTCCTCAGGCTTCCCCCTTACCTCTCCCTACACCAATGGAAATGCACTTTGGGAGGAGGGCGGGCCATTTTAGTACTGGTTTATGTTGGGATAGTCACTGGAATTTTTTTCTCCTTATTGTCCTATTGATAGTATTGTATGCATATATTTTATATATCCATAACATCCATCTTGTATTGTGACCTTGATACTGCCCTAAAAATCTCATTTCTAATATTTTACTGCCTCAGTCCCAACCCATATTTCCCCCTATCTTCTCAGTAGATGCAGCTTATGACATGAAGCTCACCACAGAGTGATGAGTGCAGTTAGAGAAATAACTACACTGAAAACTATCATAACAATGTGAATGAATGAGGGAAAAAGAGCTTGTCTCAAGTACAGGTGTGGGTGGGGTGGTGAGTAGATAGATCTGGGAAATTGGTGGTGGGAATCCTGCACTGGTGAAGGGGGATGTTCTTTACATGACTATAATCATACAACTACAATTATATTTGTAATCACGGTGTTTAAATAAAGATAATTTATAAAAAAAAAGAAAATGACCTTGCCAAATTGTTGAAAAATAGTATTTGCCTATGGGTAAATTATGTTTCTTGTCCATAGTAAGCATACACTTTCTGCTATCCTTGTTCTTCTTCTTGAATAGATAGTTTGGCATTTTATGAAAGTTTAGAAGTGTTATATCTTACATATTGTAGCAAACAAAGAGTCCATCTTTCAAATTCATAGTGATAGAGAATGATTGTTGTGCCAGAGAGATAGCATAGTGGTAGGGCATATACCTCGCATGCAGCCAATCTAGGACTGGTGGTGGCTCGAATCTTGGCATCCCATAGAGTCCCCTGTGCATTCCAGGAGTGATTGCTGAGCTCATAGCCTACCTGGAGTAACCCCTGAGCATCATTGGATGTGGCCAAAAACTAAAAAAAAAAAACGGATAGGAGGAAAATTACAGAAAGCAAAAACTTTTTTTAAATTTAATAAGGGTATTCATTCTCTCAGACTTTTCTTTGCTATATTGGGAGCAACAATCATCTATTTTCATCACGAGTTATCTTTTCCAGTAGAGACCATAATATGGTGCAATTATTAAAGGTGACTGAGAAAAGTCTGTTTCTCTAGCTTCAATCATTTTCTATAAATATTAAATTTTAAAAAATTACTGTGTATTGTTAAAAAACATTATTCTGAATATAGATGGTTTTATTCATCTTCAAATTTTATTGTATCTCTCTCTTTGTTTTGGTATTTGGGACACACCCAATGACACTCAGGGGTTAATCCTGGCTATGCTCTCAGAAAAAGCTCCTGGCTTGGGGGACCATATGGGACACTGAGGGGGGGAATCGAACCAAGATCCACCCTAGGCTAGTGGGGGCAAGGAAGACGCCTTACTGCTTGCACCACCACTCTGGCCCCTTCATTGTGTCTCTTACAGCATATTATAATTCTAGGCATTAACTACAGTATATATTAAGACATGAGTTTTTGTTATATATTTATAATTCATGGTTAACATTGCCTTTCTGTACTTGTCAATATCAGTCATTTGTCATTTAATAATTTGACATCATTTAATAGGATAAAATTTTTCCAATCTGCATCAATTACAAGAAATAAAGTAGGGCAGAGAGAAAGCACAATGGTAGGGCATTTGCTCTGCAAGCTTCTGACCAGAGACAAACCTCAGTTTGATTCCTGGCACCCCATATGGTCCCCCGAGCCTGACAGGATCAATTTCTAGGCTCAGAGCCGAGAGTAAATTCTGAGCGTCATTGGTTGTGGCCCAAAAACCAAAAAATCAATCAATCAATCAATTAAATAGAAAAATATGAGATTGAACCAACTGAAAATAAGTCAGCAAGATTTTAGAACATTATAGGTAGGGAGCATTTTCAGGATGGTGAGCTCTCTCAAATATGCCTTCCTTAAGTTTTATCCATGTATGTATGTATATGCATCACCAGGAGTGATTCCCGATGCAGAGTAGTAGTAACCGTTGGAGATCAATGAATGTGGATCCAAAACCAAATAAAAAAATAATCTGCTCCTAATACCTCTCTCTGAATGAACCCTGGATGATATATAAGCAAAATAATCTAGAGACAACATAATCATCTCTACATCACATTAGGCCTAATAAGAGCTACAGTTGGAAGGACCTGAAAATAGAGCTTCTTTTACTCCTGTTCTTATTTATAAGCATTTTTTGGGGGGTCACACCTGGCAGGGCTCAGGAGTTACTCCTGGCTCTACACTCAGAAATGGCTCCTGGCAGGCTTGGGGGATCATATGGGATGCCGGGATATATGGAATATATGGGATGCTGTCCTTGTGCGTGCAAGCAAATGCCCTACCTTCATGCTTTCTCTCCAGTCCCAATACAAGCATTTTTTAAATGCTCAACATGCATAAAAATGTTGTTAACACGGGATTGTTTTCTTCTTTTTTCTTAATCACCAGTTTATGAGAAGATAACTAACTTGCCAGCAAAGTAGCCACTTACAGTGGTCCAATCATCAGTCCTGAACAAAATGTGGATTGTGACAATTGTTTGTTTGTCTATTACACACTAAATTTCATTATAAAAATAATCCATAAATAAAGGCAGCAGTTTTAAACAGACTGAAGCCAGGAACACAGAACTTTAAGAAGTTTTTGAAAGGAAAAACTAGATGTCTTTAAGCAACTTTATTTATGTATTTATTAATGCTTTGAACTCTGTAAGGCTCCTAAGTTCCAAGTAATTTTCTAGATGTTGGGGTTATAGTAAAAATTAAGAAATATTTCCTTGCCCTGTGTCTTATAGATTATGCTAGAAATGAAGGTTTTTATTTTTGATGACTTTATCTTTTTTGTTAAGATAACATTAAGTTAAGCATAATATAATTGAAGGGATTTGTCACTGAACATCAGCATGTGTATGTAATATACTACTTTCACCACTAGAAGTCCAATTTTAACTTTCACCACTTAATTGACCCCGTCTTCTTGATTTACTCATTTCTTTTGAGACTAGAGGAAGCTGAGATCAGAGGGAGTAGGTGTAAACTGACATTAGATTATGTTTCTGAAAACCCTAAAATGACTTTCTATTTAAAATGTGAATTGAAAAGTAAATAGATAACTATTACATAATATTAAATTGGAAAGAGACAATTATGGGCAGAAAAATAAAGGAAATTTAGGCACTGAAAAGATCCCCAAACCTCAAAGAACAAATGCAAGTTGAGAATGAGTGGAAAACATGGCAGCAGGAACAGTGGAATGGCAGAAGATAAACCCTCTTTACTTCACCTGGTTTGAGTTCTGGATTTAGCTTTTCCTCTGGTGGCTATGCTAAGAATTACTCCAAAGGCAGGCAGTGCTGACAAAATAAGCACAGAAGTTTTTTAATAAGAGAAATAGACTTTAAATATGTTTAAGGGATTAGTATGTTAGGAAGACATAATTTTATATCAATTTATATGTACCAAATAAAGAGCGGCAAAAATACAGGAATTGATCATTGATAAATATATTGATAAGAGCACAATAAGATTGGGAGCCATTAACACCCCATTATCATCACTAAAGAGATCAACCAGATAGAACATTAGTAAGAAATAAAGAGCACAAATGAGTAAGCATAGTAACTGGGATTAATACATATGTGCAGAGCACTTCACCACTCAAAAGTTGTATAAACTTTTCTCTATAATATGAATCATTCTCCAGAATATATTAAAATAAATATAAAGTAAGAAAGCTAAAATAGACATCTCACAAACATAAAAGTATGAGGCAACGATGAATAAATTTATGACACTAAACTTGAGAACTTAGAAAAATGGATTAATTATTAAATTCATACAACTTTCCAAGGTTTTTGTTTTTATTTTTGTTTTTTGTTTTTGGGCCACACACATTGATGCTCAGTGTTTACTCCTGGCTATGTGCTCAGAAATTGCTCCTGGCTTGGAGACCATATGAGACACCAGGGATCTAACTGAGGTCCGTCCTGGATCAGCAAGGCAAATGCCCTAAATCTGCGTTATCACGCCAGCAACTTACCAAGATTTACTCAGAATAATATAGAGAATATGAATAGCTTTATCAGGAGTAATAAAATTAACACTATAATTAGGAGTAAAGATATTAAAACTATAATAAAAAATCTCCTCAAGAACAAAACACGGGAAAAAAAACAATGATGGAAGGGATGCAGTGAAAAGGGTGTTTTCATTTATTGTCTGTGGGTCTATTATCTAGCTCAACAATTGAAAAATATTAATATTTCTTAAAAATAACAATAGTTTATATATGACCCAACAATATTTTCTCTTGGTAATTATCCCCCCAAATAGAGAAAATTGAAAATTTATATGCACAACTATATTAATTGTAGTACTTAATACCATAATGTATTATTGTATCATACTGTATTATACTTGATACAGCATATGGAAATGTTCTAATGGTTCAAAGAAAGATGAATAGATAAAGTAGTTGTACATAGATATTATACATGATATACATGAATATTATAACATTATACAATAAACTACAGTCATAAGAAAAGAGAAAATCTGTTATTTGCTACAACTTAAATTGATCTGTATTGTTTCCTATTAATAATATATTTGAAGGAAGCAGATACGCAGGGGGAGAGTGTGATGCTGGAACTTCTTATTCATTAATTGTAAATCATAGTGCCTAAAGTGGAAAAATAAAACTAAAAAGTCTGAGTGAGGACAAATACCAGATCATATAGTTCATCTGTAGTATATGGCAAAACAAAACAAAGATTTAGTTTCAAATGATAATAGACTGACAGAGTGTATGAATTTTATGTTACCAAGAAAATGGGAAGTGGTATGGGGAATTGAAGAGAATGGATTGACAATGTGGAGAGTCTTGGAAAACTTAGGTGATGGTGAGGATGTAGTCATGCACATCAAAATCATGAATGTTAAGATAATTGTAAACAAGTGACCTAAAATATAGCCAATAAATTAAAAAAAGTAGTTGTCTATGCTTACCTGGAGATATGCTTTTTTATGACTTCCATAAATTTTCAATACATATCAAGAATATGAAGTATATGAATTTACTTTTAATATAAAAATATTAATGTGTGATTTTTTAAAAATCCTTTGGAGATGATAAAATACTTATAATTTGTTTACTTTTAAAAGAAAGTTGTTAGAAGTGGAAGGAATGCTAAAGTGCAATCTCATGCCTCCCAGAAAAAAAGCCCCTGAAAGAAGGCCCCTTGTAGCTTGAGGTCAACTTTCATCTCAGGGTGATAGGGAGATGAGGGCCTATTAGAACCAACACCTGCCAGGTCACAATGGAGCCCATCTTCTGTGACACATTCTCTCTATAGCATTCCCCCTAGTCACATAGGTCATGCCCACAGACCTGATATGTTTCAAAGACATCTGACCAGTAAGGACCTTGTCTTCTCATTATTAAAGCTTCCAATGCAGGTAACGCTTATTGTAACTGTTTAAGTATTTCTTCTCCCCTGAAGGTCTTTCTCAAGACACTTCTAATCCCCAATTTCCACCCATCCTTAAGCCGATTTGAGCGAGGTCTCAAACTCTCTAGAGATCTGACATCTCCAGGCAACATCTTTTACAGAAAAAAAGACGTAATAAAATTCAAAAACTAATTAGAGAATAGAGATACACCATAGAAAAGTCACCTACATTTTTATAATTATCTTAACATTTATGGTTTTGATGTACTGAAAAATAAATTAAATTTTAATAAGGTATTTGGTACTTCTAAATAAAGAATTAGATGGGGGGGGGATAAGTGCTCAAGGCTTATTCCTGGTTCTGTTCTCAAAGGTCCTTTATGGTATGCTCAAAGGACTATATTCAGAAATAGAGCTCAACCCTAGGTAGGCTACTTACAAGACAAATGCCTTAGCCACTGTACTATTTCTATGTCTCTTGAACAAAAATTTTTGTTTAAAAATACCACGTAACTTCATAGATATATTATTTCTGAGACACTGATTTATTGAAAATACAATATGAAGGTTTTTACCAATGAATTTCCTTAAGAACATGCTTGGGATTCTACAGTAAAAGGAATAATAATGCTTTTTATCCTCCTAAAACTTCTTTATATGATAACAATCTTTTTATTCCTGTTATTTAAACTAAAATCAGAAGAAAAATTTTATCTAACTGAAATACATTTTAATAGATTTTTATATACATGTGCACTTATAGAGTAGCTTAGACATTAGTCATTAGGCATATCTTAAAGAAAATTGTTGATGGATCAGAGTGATAGCACAGCAGTAGGGTCTTTGCCTTGCACGGGGCTGAACTATGACAGTCTTTGGTTCAATCCCCTTGTCCCATATGGTCCCCCAAAGCCAGGGTAGATTTCTGAGAACATAGCCAGGAGAAACTCTGAATGACACTGAGTGTGGGTTGTCCCCAAAGAAAATTGTTGGGAGAACTTCAACCTATAATTCAAATATTTGTAGATTGTGTGAAAATTAATAAATCCAAAGCAGAAGCAAATGGTTGCTCACCCATCACAGCAAGCTGCATGCCCAGACTATGTCACAAACAAGCCCAGAGTGAAACAAAAATGATGATTCAGTAATAAAAAAATAATCTTTTTCTTAGGAATACAAACTCAAGAACTTTGATAAATATGTCCTTGAAAGTGAACCACCAAAGGTTTTTCATATCCTAATTCTAAAGGAATTTTTCTTCTTCTTTATATGATAACAATCTTTTATTTCTGTTATTTAAACTACAAAGACTTTCATGATAGAGTTTCAGTCTTACAATGTACAATACCCTTCACTGTGCACATTTTCTGCAACCAGTGTCCCCAGTATCCCTCCTACGCTTTCATGCCTTCCTCTGGGGCAGGCATTTGTTCTCTCTCTTTTCCTCTGTCTCTCTTTCTCTGTCTCTCTCTACCTCCCTCATTTTTTATACACTGATTTTGCACTATTTTTAATTAAGGTATTCTAACTCTCCCTCACTTTTTTCTTTTATACACTGATTTTGCACTATTGTTAATTAAGAGGTACTATATCTATCACTTTATCTCTGTTCAGCATCCAGTTCATGTCCAGCATGATCAGTTCAAACAATCATTTACTTAGTGGTCTCTTCTCTATCCTAACAGCACTACTCTACTACTTGCAGTGAGCTTCTGACTCTGGATTAATCTACTTGGCCTTCATTTCCATTGTCTCTCGATATTTTTACTATCTTCTTTCTTTTTTTAAATTTTATTTTATTGAAACCATTGTGATTTCCAAAGCCCATTCATATTTCAGTTTCAGACAAAAATGAATCAGGGCTAATTCCACCACCAGTGTTCACCTCCCTCCACTACTCTTTCCCCAGTGTATTCAATACTAAATACCTGTCCCCCAGCACACCAGTATAACAGGACCATTTTAAGTTTAGATTGTTAAAGTTTGGATCTCTTGATTCCATTGTTGTTACTTGTGCCCTGGATATTTATTTATGTCTTTTTGTAACACAACCAATGCACCTGAGGCCTCTTGGTACCTGGTGCTCATCCTTTCATATTTGCATTTCTCTTCTTTAACTCAGTTTCTTTCCTTCTCCTTACTATACTTTGGGGCCAAGAATGTTTGAGACAACTCCCATTTCTACCATTGAATTTCTTCATGCAGTTATTCTAAATATCACATATAACTGATATCATTTTATATTTATCATTTCTCTGTGTTACTTCATTTAATAAAATATCTTCCAGTATCATTCATGTTGCTGCAAATTGCATGATTACATCATTCCTTACAGCTTTGTAGTATTTTATTGTATATGTGTACCACAACTTTGTGAACCACTTATCTGTTGTTGGACATCAAGGTTGATTCAAAGTCTTGACTATTGTACTCAGTACTGCAATGGATAGCAGTGTGCATACATCCTTTTCTATAAGTGTGTTTCTGTCCTGGGGATAAATATCCAAATTATGGATTGCTGGGTAGATTATACAGCAGCTAAATTTTGAGTTTACTGATAAACCTCCATATAATTTCTATAGATGTTGGTCCAGGCAGGAATATATGAGAGTTCCTTTCTAAACACATCTCCACCAATATAGACTGTTCTCATTTTTATTATGTCATTCCTATTGATGTAAGACAATATCTTGACTTGAATTTCCCTTATGATAAGTGAGATTAAACATTTTTTATGTGTCTGTTGGCTATCTGTTGGTTTTTCTCAGAGAAGTGTCAATTCATTCCTTCTCCCCATTTTAATGGTTTTTAGGTTTTTTGGAGTTAGTCTTCGTGAATACTTAGATATCAAATCTTTATCTGTTTTGCTGAGTGCAAAAGCTTTCGCTCATTGAGTTAGCTGTCTTCTAATTAATTCCATGCTCTTTTGCCATACAGAAACTTTTTAGTTGGATGTAGTCCTATTTGTTTAGATTTGATGTTATAGCCCCCAGTTTCCTGTTTTTTAATATGCATTAGGCTATCTCAGGTCTTTTATGGTTCCATAAACTTTATAATTAATTGTTCTAAGTCCTTGAAAAATGTTGTCTGTATTTGAATAGATTGCATGAATCTGTATAGTAGTTTGGGTAAGATGGTTGTGTTGATGACACTGATTTTTCCAATCCATAAGGTGAAATTTCCTCCATTTTCTTAGGTCTCCTTCAATTACTTTCTTAAACACTTGAAGTTTTCTTAGTATAGGTCTTTAACCTCTCTTGTTAGGTTTGATTCCAAGGTACTTGATAGTTTTGGACATTATATAAATAGGATAGACTCTGATCTCTCTCTCCTTTGAGTCATTATTTGTATAAAGAAATGCAACTATCTTTTGTGTATAGACTTTGTAGCCATTCATTTGATATATTGGTTTGTATCTAGGAGAATTTTTTAATATAATTTTTATTTTGATCATAGTGGCTTACATATTGTTGACAATAATATTTTAGGTACATATTTACATAAAATCAGGGGGGGATTTCCATCACCAATTTGTCCTCCCTACACCTCCGTTTTTGTCCTACCTCCCATATGCTCTTCCCTCACCCCCAGGCTGCCAGAATATGTTGTCCCCTCTGTATCTAGCCTACTACTTAGTAGTCTTGCACCTGTTTGGTCCTGGTGCCTCCCTTATTTCCCCCTCTAACTGGGGGGCAGGACTAGCTAGTTCAAGTTATGTGGTTTTGTTTGAAGAAGAGAAAAGTGATAAACTGGGGTAAAAGTTAATAGGCAGAAAATAAGTGGAATTCTCTTAGAGGCTTTCATCATCGGTTTGAGAGACGAAGGAGAAAAAGGTGAAACACTCCACCAGTACAAAAAGAAGTGTCAAATATCCAGTGAGGACTCCACCAATAACGCTAAGCACCACCACCACCACAACAACAACAACAAAACAAAAACAAAAAAAACCCGCCACAGTCTTGAGATAAGAAACATGGCAGAGCACATAAAGAAAGAAAAGAAAAGAAAAAAAGTGTAAATGGGGCAACAGTTTCAATAACCACACCAAAACAAAGAAATCGACCAAAAATAGATAGGTAAATAAAAATAATAATTATAATAATAAATTAAGATAAAAAATAATATATAAAAAGATAAACAATATTTTGTGGTTTTTTTTCCTCCTGCCCTGGCACAGTAAATATTGGGGTCATTCAAAAAGGAATTCACTTGGCCTAAGAGATATGGGATTTCTCTGCCCTTGGAGTATATTGTCAGGGGATCAACTATAGACTCTGTTCAGGATCCTTTACTCTCCCAGTGGTGCTTTTGTGTTGTTTGGAAGAATTCTGTTCTGTCCTAGGTGTGTATCTAGGAGAATTTTGTGGACTCTTTGGGCTCTTTTATGTATATCATCATGTCATCTGCAAATAGAGATAGTTTG
Organism: Suncus etruscus; assembly: GCF_024139225.1. NCBI lineage: Eukaryota > Metazoa > Chordata > Mammalia > Eulipotyphla > Soricidae > Suncus > Suncus etruscus. The sequence goes on along the minus strand of NC_064852.1, from coordinate 108,805,321 downwards.
ACTTCTTCATTTTCAATTTGGATTTCTTTGCTCTCTTCACTTGTCTGATTGATATTCCTAGAACTTTTATTACTATGTTGAATAAGACTGGAGATAGTAGACTTCTTTGCCTAGTGCCTGAATTTAGTAGAAATCCTTTCAGTTTTTAACAATTTAGAATAATGTTGACTGTGGGCTTTTTATAGATAGCTGTTACTATCCCAAAGGAAAGTTCTATCCATACCTATTTTTACTAAGTTTTTTTAAATAATATTTTATTTAAACACCTTGATTACAATCATGATTGCGGTTGGGTTTCTGTCATGTAAGTAACACCCCCATCACCAGTGCAACAGTCCCATCTCTCCCTCCACCCCACCCCACCCCTGCCTGTACTCTACACAGGCTTTCTATTTCCCTCATACATTATCATTGTTAGGATAGTTATCAATGTAGTTGTTTCTCTAACTAAGCTCATCACTCTGTGGTGAGCTTCATGAGGTGAGATGAAACTTCCAGCTCTCCTCTCTTTGTCTCTAAAAGTATTGCAAGAATGTCTTTCATTTTTCTTAAAACCCATAGATGAGTGAGACCATTCTGCATTTTTCTCTCTCTCTGACTTATTTCACTCAGCATAATAGATTCCATGTACATCCATGTATAGGAAAATTTTATGACTTCATCTCTTCTGATGGCTGCATAACATTACATTGAGAATATGTACCATAGTTTCTTTAGCCATTCATTTGTTGAGTGACATCTTGCTTGTTTCCACTCTTGCTATAGTAAATAGTGCTGCAATGAATATAGGTGTAAGGAGGGAATGTTTGTATTGTATTTTTGTGTTCCTAGGATATATTCCTAAGAGTGGTATAGCTGGCTCATATGGGAGCTCACTTTCCAGTTTTTGGAGGAATCTCCATATCTTTTTCCATAAAGGTTGGACTAGATGGCATTCCAACCAACAGTGGATAAGAGTTCCTTTCTCTCTACATCCCCGCCAACACTGCTTGTTTTCATTCTTTGTAATGTGTGCCAATCACTGTGGTGTGAAATGGTACCTCATAGTTGTTTTGATTTGCATCTCCCTGATGATTAGTGATGTGGAGCATTTTTCATGTGTCTTTTGGCCATTTGTATTTCCTCTTTATCAAACTGTCTGTCCATTTTTTCTCCCCATTTCTTGATGGAATTAGATGTTTTTTTCTTGTAAAGTTCTGTCAGTGTCTTGTATATTTTAGAGATTAGCCCCTTATTTGATGGGTATTGAGTGAATAGTTTCTCCCACTCAGTGGGTGGCTCTTGTATCTTAGGCACTATGTCCTTTGAGGTGAAGAAGCTTCTCAGCTTAATATATTCTCATCTGTTAATCTCTGCTTTCACTTGTTTGAAGAGTAATTATTGGGAAAAAGAATATGGGAGGCATAACTTTCCCCAACCTGAAACTGTATTACTAAGCAATAGTTATCAAAACACCATGATATTGGAATAAAGGGAGACCTTTAGATCAGTGGAATGGGTTTGAATACTCAAAGAAGGTTCCCCATACATACAATCATCTAATTTTTGACAAAGGAGTAAGAAATCCTAAATGGAGCAAACAAAGAAAGCCTCTTCAACAAGTGGTCTTGGCACAACTGGCTAGCCAGTTGCAAACAATTGAAATTAGACCCCCAGCTAACATCATGTAGGAAGCTAAAATCCAAATGGATTAAAGACCTTGATATCAGACCTGATACCATAAGCAGGGGTCTTCAAACTATGGCCCGCAGGCCACATATTGTATTTATTCCCATTTTTTCTTCACTTCTAAATAAGATATAGGCAGTGTGCATAGAAATTTTTTCATAATTTTTGTTTTTACTATAATCTGACCCTCCAACAGTCTGAAGGACAATGAACTGGCCCCCTGTTTAAAAAGTTTGAGGACCCCTGCAAGGTATATAGAACAACATGTAGGTAAAACACTCCATAACATCGAGACTAAAGGTATCTTCAAGGAGGAAATGGCACTCTCCAAACAAGTGAAAGCAGAGATTGCTAAGGGTTTTAATCATGAACTTGTATTGGATTTTTCAAATGCTCTATTTGCATTGATTAAAATGATCATTTGGTTTTTATCCTTTCTTTTACTAACGTGGTATATGTTGATTGATTTGAATATACTGAACCACCCTTGCATTCCTGAGATGAAACCCATCTGGTACAATCTTTTTATGTGTGTTGTGTGTACACATGTGGTGACCATCTCTCTGTATGTTCATTGCTTGTCTATTGTATTTTGTCTGTATTGTACAAAGCAGGTCATACATTATGACTGAATATGATTTATTACAGGAATGCAAGGATAGTTTAATATCTGTAAATCAATCAACATAATATACCATAACAACAAAAATAAAAATTAAAATCACATGGTCATATCAATAGATGCAGAGAAAGCATTCAATAAGGTCCAACACTTATTCTTGATAAAAAAAAATCAAGATGGGAATAAAATAATCTTTTCTCAATATAGTCAAGGCCATCTAGCACAAGCCAATGGCAAGTATTATTCTCAATGGAAATAAAATAAAGCCTTTTCTCTAAAATCTGGTACAAGCCAAGGCTGCCCTCTCTCATCATTCCTGTTCAACATAGTACTGGAAGTACTTGCTATAGTTATTAGGCAAGGAAAAGATATCAAAGACATCCAGATAGGAAAGAAAGAAGTTAAGCTCTCACTGCAGATGACATGATACTATATTTAGAAAATCCTAAAAACTCTACCAAAACACTTCTAAAAACAATAAATTCATATAGCAAAGTGGCAGGCTACAATTTAATACGCAAAAATCAATGGCCTTCTCATACAACAATAATGATAGAGAAGAAATGGATATTAAAATAAACAATCCTGATACTTGTTGCTTGGAAAAGTAGGCAGCCCATCCTTTTTATCAGATATCAGGAAGGAGCTGAGGCTTGCAATTGATCGCCATATTTGGCGCTTGGAGTTGCAGGTGACCTAAGCCTTTGGCAGGTACTGGGAGAGAGCTGAGGCCAGTGCTCAGTCACCAAACTTGGTGCCCAGGGAAGCGGGCAACTCACACTTTTGACAGGTACTAGGAGGAACTGAGGCCAGCAGTCAGGTGACATACTTGGTGCTTAGGGACAGTACCTTCTCACAGATATCGGAGGGAGGAAGCCTGAGTATGGGATCAAATCTCAGCAACCACTGTCATCATTCCTGTCTAGGGACACATTCTAGAGTAGGTACCCAGCCACACAACTCAGGAAACAAAGGAGGGCTAAGACCACTCTAAATCACCAAATGCAAAGAAATACAGGGAAACTAAGGAAGACATTAGCAGCCAGGGATATGGAGAGAAAACCTAGCAAATTTCCAAGTCCAATAAAATGCATGGGCCCAATAGATGAGGACATAAAATTGGCTTTGAAAGCCATGGCAATGGAAATCAAGGAATCATTTGCCAATGAGTTTAAGAAATCAGTAGATAAACAAGTCAAACAACTCGAAGATGAACTTTTACAGCAGATGAGAGAATTCATACAAATAGAATTAAAGGAAATAAAAAATGTCTTAGCAAGCCATAATAGCAGAATTACACAACTGGAGAATTGTATAGAAGAACTTGAAAAAATACAAACAAAAATGACCAAGAAACCAATAAGGAAATAAGAGGTAAAGCATTGGAAGAAAATGTTAGATATTTAATAAACTAAGACAAAAGAAATAGTCTATGGATTGTAGGAATAACAGAAGGGAAAGGGGAAGTATGAATGGTCAGGGAAATAATAGCAGAAAACTTTCCCATCCCCTGGGCAAAGGCTCCATTGCAAATCTAAGAGGCAAGAGTGTCCCTAATAAAATGGACCCTAATAAACCAACACCAAGACAAATGTTAATGCAAATTGCAAAAACAAAGAGAAAGATAATTTCTTAAAGTAATATGGGAGAAAAATATCCTCAAGTACAAAGGAAGGAACATATGAATCAAGCCAGATCTCCCATTTGAAATAATTCAAGTGAGAAGACAGTGAAATGAAATATTAGAACTACTGAATTCCAACCTAGAGTCCATTACCCAGCAAAACTCTCATTCACATGGGAGGGAGAACTAAAAACATTCTCTGACAAGAAATTACTCACATTATTTGTGCTAACCAAACCAACTCTAAAGGAACTACTCAAAGATATATTTCACAACCCAAACCCTTGATTGTAACAATCACTCTACTCAATACAATAGCACAACAACCTGCTCCATCAATAATCTCCTTATATATTAATAGGCTAAATTCCCCTATTAAAAGACACAGAATAGAGGGTTGGTTCAGAAAACAAAAAACAGATATCTGATGCCTAAAAGAAATACACCTAACAGAACAGGATATACACAGGCTTAGAATAAAAGGATAAAAATCAATCATCCAAACCAATGAAAAAACAAAAAAAAACTGGGGCAGCCATTCTTATATTAAATTCAATTCAACCTCAAGAAAGTGTTCAGAGACCAAGAGGGTCTCTACTTACTGATCAGGGGAACAATAGACCAAAAAATTACTAACTATGATCAATATTTATGCACTGACTGTAAAGCCAGCAAAATATGTAAGATATTTGCTATCAAACCTAGAGAAACATATGGAAGGTAAAGTGTTAGGGTTAGGAGATTTTAATATGACACTAACTCCACTCGACAGATCCACCAGGCAGAAAACAAATAAAAAATAAGAGCCCTAAAGAAGAAACTAGAGGAAATAGGGCTAATAGATGTATACAGGGCTATCTTCCCAAAGAAAGCAGAATACACATACTTCTCAAGTGCACATGGAACCTTCTCTAGAATAAACCATGCCCTAGGATAAAAATCTAACTTGCACAAGATCACAAATGTAAGGATTATTCGAAGCATCCTATCAAATCATTATGCAACAGAGATCAAGATTGACTGTAAAGAAACTGTGGAGAAAATACAACACCTAGAGATTAAACAACATGCCACTCAACAACAGTTGGATCAAAGAAGAAATCAAGAAAAAAATTGAAATATTCCTTGAGACAAATGACAATGAAGAGACATATTGTCAAAGTCTGTGGGACACAGTAGAAGCAGTAATTAGGAGGAATCTCATTCCAATACAGGCCTATGTCAGGAAAGACAAAAATGACAAAATCAACAGTCTACAAGGACATTTAAAGGATTAGGAAAAACAGCAACAAATAAAGTCAAACAGCACCAGAAGAAAAGAAACAATAAAAACCAGAGCAGAAATAAACAACATAGAAACTAAGAAAACAATACAAAAAAATCAATGAGATCTGGAGTTGGATTTTTGAAAGAATAAACAAGATTAAAAAAAAAAAACAACCACTGGCAAGTCTCACCAAAGGGGGAAAAAAAGGAAAGCACTCAAATGAAGGGGAGATATTACAACAGAACCCCAAGAAATACAAGACAACATGAGGCTGTACTATAAACAACAGTACTTAGCTAGGTTAGAGAATCCTGAAGAAACCAACAGATTTCTAAAAAAAAAAATATATCATCTTCCGAAATTTGACAAGGAGGATGTAGGAAGCCTAAACAGGCCAATTACATTGAAGGAAATGAAACAGTAATTAAGAAACTCCCCAAGAACAAAAGTCCAGGTTCAGATGGTTTTACATGTTAATTATATCAAACTTTCCAAGAAAAATTACAACCACTAATTCTCAGGCTCTTCCAAAACATTGAAAAGACAGAAATACTTTCTAACTCCTTTCATGAGGTGAATATCACACTCATTCCCGAGGACGGCAAAGACACCACCCAAAAAAGAAAACTATAGACCAATCTCATTGATGAACAAAGATGCAAAAATCTTCAAAATCCTCAACAAATCTTAGCAAATAGAATCTAACAATACATCAAAAAATTATACACTATGACCAAGTGGCTTTCATCCCAGGGAAACAATGATGGTTCCACATTTGCAAATCAATCATACATCACATCAGCAAGAAGAAAGACAAAAACCACATGATTATATCAATCGATGCAGAGAAGCCATTTGACAAAATCCAACACCCATTCATGCTGAAGACACTCAGCAAAATGGGACTGGAAAGAACCTTCCTCAAGATTTTTACAGCTATTTAAAAAAGCTCACAGCCAACATTATCCTTAATGGCAAAAAACTGAAAACATTTTCACTAAGGTCAAAAACTAGACAAGGCTGCCCACTTTCTCACTCTTATTCAACATAGTTTTAGAAGTTCTAGCAATAGCTATCAGATATATGATGATATACACAGAAAACCCTACAGAGTCCACAGTAAAACTCTAGAAACAAAAAGCCAATACAGCAAAGTGGCTGGCTACAAAATTAATACACAAAGTACAATGGAATTTCTGTACAAATAACGAACTAGGGAAGAAAGACATTAAGGAATCGATCCCATTTAAAATGTATCTAAAAATATCAAGTACCTAAGAACTCAGACCCTTAGCTAGCACCATGATCCAAGATAAAATCCAAATGATTAAAGACCTTGATATCAGGCCTGAAACCATAAGATATATAGAAAAACATATAGGTAAAACACTCTATTACATTGAGACTAAAGGCATTTTTAAGGAGGAAACAGAATTCTACAAGTAGAAGCAGAGATAAACAGATGGGTAATACATTAAGCTGAGAAGGTTTTGTATCTCAAAAGAAATACTGCCTAGGATACAAGAGACATCTACTGAATGAAGAATATATTCACCCAATACCCATCAGATAGGGGCTATTATCCAAAATATACAAGGCACTGACAGAACTTTACAAGAAAAAACATTTAACCCCATCAAACACGGGGAGAAGAAATTAACAGACACTTACTCTAAGAAGAAATACAAATGGCCAAATGACACATAAAAAAGTGCTCCACATCACTAATCATCAGGGAGATATAAATCAAAACAACAACGAAGTACCATCTCATGGCACAGAGACTGGAGCATAACACAAAGAACAAGAACAACCAATGCTAGTGGGATATGGAGAGAAAGGAACTCTCATTCACTGCAGGCTGAAATTTGTCTAGTTCAGCCTTTATGGAAAACGATATGGAGATTCCTCCAAAAACTAGAAATTGAGCTCACATACGATCCAGCTATACCACTCCTAGGATATACCTTAGAAACACAAAATACAATCCTAAAATCCCTTTATCACACTGGTATTTATTTCAGCACTATTTACAATAGCCAGAGTCTGGAGACAACCAAGATGCCCTTCAAAAGATGAATAGCTAAAGAAACTAGTTCATATACACAATGGATTATGCAGCCCTCAGGAGAGATGAAGTCATGCATATAGCATGACAATGTTAATGAAGAATTGCATTAAATATGTACAATGTCTTGAGGATTATTGCCATTTTAATTATGTTACTCCTGCCAATTCATGAGCAGGAAATGTGTTTCCATTTCCATGTGTCCTCTCTTATTTCTTGAAGCAGGGTTTTATAGTTTTCTTTGTATAGGTCCTTCACCTAGTTAAGTTGACTCCAAGATATTTCAGTTTGTGTGTCACTAAAGTGAATGGGATTTTTTAAATCAATTTCTTCTCCATCATTATTCATGTATAAGAAGGTCATTGATTTTTGCATGTTAGTTTTGCAGCCTGCCACTTTACTATATGAATTTATTGTTTCTAGAAGCTTTTTGGTAGTTTTTAGGGTTTTCTAAATATAGTATCATGTCATCTGCAAACAGTCAGAGGTTGACTTCTTCCTTTTCTATCTTGATGCACTTGATATTTTTTCTTGCCTATCGCTATGGCAAGTACTTCCAGTACTATGTTGAATAGGAGTGGTGAGAGGGCATCCTTGTCTTTTACCAGATTTTAGAGGAGAGTCATTTAGTTTTTCTCCATTGAGGATATTGTTTGCCATTTGCTTGTATTAGATGGCCTTTATTATATTGAGAAAAGGCTTTTTTCATTCCCATCTTTATGTGAGTTTTTATCAAAAATGGGTATTGGAACTTATCAAATACTTTCTCTGCACCTATTGATATGATCATATGGTTTTATTTTTCTTGGTGTTGATAATAATTTACAGATGTTAAACCATCCTTGAATTCTTGTGCTGAAATCTGTTTAATCAGACCTTCTTGATGTGACATTGGATCCTATTTGCCAGAATTTTGTTGAGGATCTTTGCATCTGTGTTCATCAGTGATATTGATCTGTAATTTTTTTTGTCTGGTTTTGGTATTAAGGTGATGGTGCTTCTTAAAAACTATTTGGAAGTATTCCCATTTTTTCAATTTCATGAAAGAGCCTGGCCAGGATTGATAGTAGTTTCTATTGAAAGCTTTGAAAGAATTCATTAGTAAATCCATCTGGACCTGGGCTTTTGTTTTTTGGGAAGACATTTGATTACAATTTTTTTTTTTTAATTTTTTTTTTATTTAAACACCTTGATTACATACATGATTGTGTTTGGGTTTCAGTCATAAAAGGAACACCACCCATCACCAGTGCAACATTCCCATCACCCAAGTCCCAAATCACCCTCCTCCCCACCCAACCCCCGCCTGTACCCTAAACAGGCTCTACATTTCCCTCATACATTCTCAATATTAGGACAGTTCAAAATGTAGTTATTTCTCTAACTAAACTCATCACTCTTTGTGGTGAGCTTCCTGAGGTGAGCTGGAACTTCCAGCTCTTTTCTCTTTTGTGTCTGAAAATTATTATTACAAGGGTGTCTTTCATTTTTCTTAAAACCCATAGATGAGTGAGACCATTCTGCGTTTTTCTCTCTCTCTCTGACTTATTTCACTCAGCATAATAGATTCCATGTACATCCATGTATAGGAAAATTTCATGACTTCATCTCTCCTGACAGCTGCATAATATTCCATTGTGTATATGTACCACAGTTTCTTTAGCCATTCATCTGTTGAAGGGCATCTTGGTTGTTTCCAGAGTCTTGCTATGGTAAATAGAGCTGCAATGAATATAGGTGTAAGGAAGGGGTTTTTGTATTGTATTTTTGTGTTCCTAGGGTATATTCCTAGGAGTGGTATAGCTGGATCGTATGGGAGCTCGATTTCCAGTTTTTGGAGGAATCTCCATATCGCTTTCCATAAAGGTTGAACTAGACAGCATTCCCACCAGCAGTGGATAAGAGTTCCTTTCTCTCCACATCCCCGCCAACACTGTTTATTCTCATTCTTTGTGATGTGTGCCATTCTCTGGGGTGTGAGGTGGTATCTCATCGTTGTTTTGATTTGCATCTCCCTGATGATTAGTGATGTGGAACATTTTTTCATGTGTCTTTTGGCCATGCGTATTTCTTCTTTGTCAAAGTGTCTGTTCATTTCTTCTCCCCATTTTTTGATGGGGTTAGATGTTTTTTTCTTGTAAAGTTCTGTCAGTGCCTTGTATATTTTGGAGATTAGCCCCTTATCTGATGGGTATTGGGTGAATAGTTTCTCCCACTCAGTGGGTGGCTCTTGTATCCTGGGCACTATTTCCTTTGAGGTGCAGAAGCTTCTCAGCTTAATATATTCCCATCTGTTAATCTCTGCTTTCACTTGCTTGGAGAGTGCAGTTTCCTCCTTGAAGATGCCTGTAATGTCCTGTAGTGTTTTGCCTATGTGCTGTTCTATATATCTTATGGTTTTGGGGCTGATATCGAGGTCTTTAATCCATTTGGATTTTACCTTTGTACATGATGTTAGCTGGGGGTCTAAGTTTAATTTTTTGCAAGTGGCTATCCAATTGTGCCAACACCACTTGTTGAAGAGGCTTTCCCTGCTCCATTTAGGATTTCCTGCTCCTTTATCAAAAATTAGATGGTTGTATCTCTGGGGAACATTTTCTGAGTATTCAAGCCTATTCCACTGATCTGAGGACCTATCCTTATTCCAATACCATGCTGTTTTGATAACTGTTGCTTTGTAGTACAGTTTAAAGTTGGGAAAAGTAATTCCTCCCATATTCTTTTTCCCAATGATTGCTTTAGCTATTCGAGGGTGTTTATTGTTCCAAATGAATTTCAAAAGTGTCTGATCCACTTCTTTGAAGAATGTCATGGGTATCTTTAGAGGGATGGCATTAAATCTGTATAATGCCTTGGGGAGTATTGACATTTTGATGATGTTAATCCTGCCAATCCATGAGCAGGGTATGTGTTTCCATTTCCGTGTGTCCTCTCTTATTTCTTGGAGCAGAGTTTTATAGTTTTCTTTGTATAGGTCCTTCACATATTTAGTCAAGTTGATTCCAAGATATTTGAGTTTGTGTGGTACTATTGTGAATGGGGTTGTTTTCTTAATGTCCATTTCTTCTTTATTACTGTTGGTGTATAGAAAGGCCATTGATTTTTGTGTGTTAATTTTGTAGCCTGCCACCTTGCTATATGAGTCTATTGTTTCTAGAAGCTTTTTCATAGAGTCTTTAGGGTTTTCTAAGTAGAGTATCATGTCATCTGCAAACAGTGAGAGCTTGACTTCTTCCTTTCCTATCTGGATTCCCTTGATATCCTTTTCTTGCCTAATCGCTATAGCAAGTACTTCCAGTGCTATGTTGAATAGGAGTGGTGAGAGAGGACAGCCTTGTCTTGTGCCAGAATTTAGAGGGAAGGCTTTCAGTTTTTCTCCATTGAGGATAATATTTGCCACTGGCTTGTGGTAGATGGCCTTCACTATATTGAGAAAGGTTCCCTCCATTCCCATCTTGCTGAGAGTTTTGATCAAGAATGGGTGTTGGACCTTATCAAATGCTTTCTCTGCATCTATTGATATGATCATGTGGTTTTTATTTTTCTTGTTATTGATGTTGTGTATTATGTTGATAGATTTACGGATGTTAAACCAGCCTTGCATTCCTGGGATGAAACCTACTTGATCGTAGTGGATGATCTTCTTAATGAGGCATTGAATCCTATTTGCCAGGATTTTGTTGAGGATCTTTGCATCTGCATTCATCAGTGATATTGGTCTGTAATTTTCTTTTTTGGTAGCGTCTCTGTCTGGTTTAGGTATCAAGGTGATGTTGGCTTCATAAAAGCTATTTGGAAGTGTTTCTGTTTGTTCAATTTCATGAAAGAGTCTTGCCAAGATTGGCAGTAGTTCCTCTTGGAAAGTTTGATAGAATTCATTAGTGAATCCATCTGGACCTGGGCTTTTGTTTTTCGGCAGACATTTGATTACTGTTTTAATTTCATCAATGGTGATGGGGGTGTTTAGATATGCTACATCCTCTTCCTTCAACCGTGGAAGATTATAAGAGTCCAAGAATTTATCCATTTCTTCCAGGTTCTCATTTTTAGTGGCGTAGAGTTTTTCAAAGTAGTTTCTGATTACCCTTTGAATCTCTGTCATATCAGTAGTGATCTCTCCTTTTTCATTCCTGATACGAGTTATCAAGTTTCTCTCTCTCTCTTTCTTTGTTAGGTTTGCCAGTGGTCTATCAATCTTGTTTATTTTTTCAAAGAACCAACTTCTGCTTTCGTTGATCTTTCGGATTGTTTTTTGAGTTTCCACTTCGTTGATTTCTGCTCTCAGCTTTGTTATTTCCTTCTGTCTTCCTGTTCTTGGGTCCTTTTGTTGAGCATTTTCTAGTTCTATTAGCTGTGTCATTAAGCTACTCAGGTAAGCTCCTTCTTCCTTCCTGATGTGTGCTTGCAAAGCTATAAATTTTCCTCTCAGTACTGCTTTTGCTGTGTCCCATAAGTTCTGAGAGTTTGTGTCTTTATTGTCATTTGTTTCCAGGAACCTTTTTATTTCCTCCTTGATTTCATCTCGGACCCACTGGTTATTGAGCATGAGGCTGTTTAACTTCCAGGTGTTAAAGTGTTTCTTCTGAGTCCCTTTGGAGTTCACAAATAATTTCAGAGCCTTGTGGTCAGCGAAGGTAGTCTGCAAAATTTCTATCCTCTTGATCTTATGGAGGTATGTTTTATGTGCCAGCATGTAGTCTATCCTGGAGAATGTCCCATGTACATTGGAGAAGAATGTGTATCCAGGTTTCTGGGGATGGAGTGTCCTATATATATCCACTAGGCCTCTTTCTTCCATTTCTCTCCTCAGGTCTAGTATATTCTTGTTGGGTTTCAGTCTGGTTGACCTGTCCAGTGTTGACAAAGCCGTGTTTAGGTCCCCCACAATTATTGTGTTGTTGTTGATATTATTTTTCAGATTTGTCAGCAGTTGTATTAAATATTTTGCTGGCCCCTCATTCGGTGCATATATGTTTAGGAGAGTGAATTCTTCCTGCTCTACGTACCCCTTGATTAATATAAAATGTCCGTCTTTGTCCCTTACAACCTTCCTGAGTATAAAGTTTGCATTATCTGATATTAGTATGGCCACTCCAGCTTTTTTATGGGTGTTGTTTGCTTGGATAACTTTTCTCCAGCCTTTTATTTTGAGTCTATGTTTGTTCTGACTATTCAGGTGCGTTTCTTGTAGGCAGCAGAAGGTTGGATTGAGTTTTTTGATCCATTTAGCCACTCTGTGTCTCTTAACTGGTGCATTTAGTCCATTGACGTTGAGAGAAAGAATTGTCCTGGGATTTAACGCCATCTTTATTTCAAAATTTGGTGTGTCTTTTGGGTAGTCTTGTCTTAGATTAGGTCTTTCAGTTTTTCTCTTAAGACTGGTTTTGTGTCTGTGAAGTTTCTGAGCTGTTTTTTGTCTGTGAAACCATGTATTCTTCCATCAAACCGGAAAGTGAGTTTTGCTGGGTATAGTATTCTGGGTGAAGCATTCATTTCATTCAGTCTTGTCACAATATCCCACCACTGCTTTCTGGCATTGAGCGTTTCTGGTGACAGGTCTGCTGTAAATCTCAGGGAAGCTTGCTTGAACATGATTTCCCCTTTTGATCTTGCTGTTTTCAGAATTCTGTCTCTATCTGTGGGATTTGTCATTGTGACTAGGATGTGTCTTGGGGTGGTTTTTCTGGGGTCTCTTTTGGTTGGTACTCTTCGGGCATGCAGGATTTGATCACATATATTCTTTAGCTCTGGAAGTTTCTCTTTAATGATGTTCTTGACCATTGATTCTTCCTGGAAATTTTCTTCCTGGGTCTCTGGGACTCCAATGATTCTTAAGTTGTTTCTGTTGATCTTATCATAGACTTCTATTTTCGTCTGTTCCCATTCTTTGACTAATTTTTCCATTGTCTGCTCATTTGCTTTAAGTTTTTTGTCCAATCTCTCCTGCTGTATGGAATTGTTATGTATCTCATCTTCCACAGCACCAAGTCTATTCTCAGCTTCTGATACCCTGTCCCAGAGCTTATCCATTTTGTCATTCACTTCGTTTACTGAGTTTTTCAGGCCTGTTAGTTGACATGTTATTTCAGTTTGGAGTTTTGACATTTCTGCCTTCATATTTTCTTGGTTCTTATTAGTGTTCTGTTCAACTCGATCCATGGTTTCTTGGAGTCTGTTGAGCACCTTCCATATTGCTAGTCTAAAGTCCTTATCTGAGAGGTTGATTAGTTGTTCAGTCATTATCTGGTCCTCAGAATTGTCATCTTCATTCTCTATGTCTGATGCTGGCCTGCGCTGTTTCCCCATTGTCACATTTGTATTGTGGGTTTTTCTACATGTTGTAGTGGTATTCATTGTCTATATGATGTAGGCAGCACACTCCTCTGGCTCCTCCCTTTCTGGATGGGCTGACTTGCCTCTAAGGGAGGGGAGTCCTCCGTGGATGAAGCCTCACACTGGGTCAAATCTTAGGCCCGAGCATGTAACAGAGAAGACAGTCCAGAGAGAAATGTTTGCTTCTGTGATATAGCGCCGTTCTTAGTGTGATTTTTCCTTCTTGTTGCAATGGAGTTCTTTCCTTAGAAAGAGTGCACGGCCGCGTAGCGAAGCGGAGCGGCCGTGCTCCTCTGAGCCTCTTTTTGCCCCACTCGCAAGAGTTTCACGCAAGAGGACAGTAGACAGACATAGACAGGTCACACTCACAGTCTTTCACAGCTGAGCCCCACTGGGCCGGTGTACTTTCGCGGATTTTCCCCGCCTGGTGTCACACACAGGGAGCCAGCTTTTGCAAAGGATAGCCGGTTTTTATGCTCTGAAGTCCCTCCCTGAAAATGGCGTCTGGGCAAGCGAGGTTTCTGGAGGCTCTTTTTGCCCCACTCGCAAGAGTTTCACGCAAGAGGACAGTAGACAGACATAGACAGGTCACACTCACAGTCTTTCACAGCTGAGCCCCACTGGGCCGGTGTACTTTCGCGGATTTTCCCCGCCTGGTGTCACACACAGGGAGCCAGCTTTTGCAAAGGATAGCCGGTTTTTATGCTCTGAAGTCCCTCCCTGAAAATGGCGTCTGGGCAAGCGAGGTTTCTGGAGGCTCTTTTTGCCCCACTCGCAAGAGTTTCATGCAAGAGGACAGTAGACAGACATAGACAGGTCACACTCACAGTCTTTCACAGCTGAGCCCCACTGGGCCGGTGTACTTTCGCGGATTTTCCCCGCCTGGTGTCACACACAGGGAGCCAGCTTTTGCAAAGGATAGCCGGCTTTTATGCTCTGAAGTCCCTCCCTGAAAATCACAATTTTTACTTCATCAATAGTGATGGGGCTGTTTACATATGCTACATCATCTTGATACAACCATGGAATATTATGAGTACAAGAATTTATAAGTTTTTTTGCAGGTTCTCATGTTTTGCTGCATAGAGTTTCTCATAGTAGTATCTGATTACCCTTTGAATCTCTGCAATATCTGTAGTGGTCTCCCCCTTTTTATTTCTAATCAGATTTATCAAGTTTCTCTCTTTTTCTTTGTGAGTTTTGCCAGTGGTCTATCAATCTTGAATCAATTTCTGCTCTCATTTATATTTTGGGTGTTTTTTGGATTTCTACTTTATTGAATTCTGATCTAAGCATTTTATTGCCTTCTGTCTACCTACTTTTGGTTTCTTTTGTTGATTATTTTCTAATTTAAAAGCTATGTCATTAAACTATTCAGGTAGGCCCCTTTTTTCTTACTGATGTGTGCTTGCAAAGTTATAAATTTTCCTCTCAGTACCACTTTTGCCATATGTCAGAGATTCTGATAGTTTTTGTCTTCATTGTCATTTGTTTCCATAATCTTTTTATTCACTTCTTGGTTTCTTCTCTAAAACATTGTTTGTTCACTAATAGACTGTTTAATTTCCAGGTGTTAGAGTTTTTCTTCTGTGTCTCTTTGTAGTTCACATCTAATTTCAGAGTCTTGTGATCAGCAAAGTTAGTCTGCACAATTTCTATCCTCTTTATTTTATGGACGTTTGTTTTATGGTCCAGCATATGGTCTATCCTGAAGAATGAGCTATGTACATTGGAGAAGAATGTGTATCCGGTTTTCTGTAGATTTAGTGTCATATATATAAAAATATATATGTGTGTGTTTTCTAAATATAGTATAGGGTTTTCTATATATATAAATATATAGACTATATTTATTATATAGTATATTAATCACATTACATTAATATATTAATTGTATTAATTTACCAATATATTAATATTACTAATTTTATTAATATTATCAACATATTAATGATATTAATGTTATTAATATAATGATTATATTAACATATTGATTATATATTAATACAATATATTATTAATATAATATTAAATTATGATACAATGATATATTATATTATAAATATATATATTTCTAGATATATATCTACTAGGCCATTTTCTTCTATTTCTCTTTTCAGGACTAGTATATTTTTGTTGGATTTCAGTCCAGTTGACCTATCAGGAGGTGACAGGGCAGTTTTGAGGTCTCCCACAATTATTGTGTTCCTATTGATATCTTCTTTCAAATTTGTCAATAATTCGTCTCATTTGCATTCATTGAGTGCATATGTTTTTAGTGCGATTTCTTCCTGTTGCACACACCACTTGATTAGTACTAAATGTCTATCTCTATCCTTTACAACTTTTTTTGGGGGGGTCACACCCGGTGGTGCTCAGGGGTTACTCCTGGCTGTCTGCTCAGAAATAGCTCCTGGCAGGCACGGGGGACCATATGGGACACCAGGATTCGAACCAACCACCTTTGGTCCTGGATCGGCTGCTTGCAAGGCAAACGCCGCTGTGCTATCTCTCTGGGCCCCTTTACAACTTTTTTGAGTCTAAAGTTTGTCATCTGATTTTAATATGGCCACTTCAGCTTTTTTAATGGTGGTGTATGCTTGGATGATTTTCCTCCAGCCTTTGATTTTGAGTCTGCTTGTTTTCATTATTTGAATGTGTTTCTTGTAGGCAGCAAAACGTTGGGTTCAGCTTTCTGATCTATTTTGCCACTCTGTGTCTTTTAACAGGTGCATTTAGTCCATTGACATGGATTTTAATGTCATATTTGTGTAGAAGTTTGGTGTATCTGTTGGTTTTTCTTTCCTTAAAGTAGACTTTTTAGCTTTTATTTTAGACCTGGTTTTGAAACTGTAAAGTTTCTGAGCTGTTGTTTATCTGTGAAGCTCTGTATACTTCCTTCAAACCTAAAATTGAGTCTGGCTGGGTGTAGTATTTTAGGTGAAGCATTCATTTCATTGAGTTTTGTCACTATATCCCACCATTTCTTCTGGTCTTGAGGGTTTCTTGTGACATGTCTGCTATAAATCTTAAGGATGCTCCTTTGAATGTAATTTCTCTTTTTTATCTTGCTGATTTCAGTATTTTATCTCTGTCTGTGGGATTTGTCATTGTGACTATGATGTGTCTTGTGGTGCTTTTCTTTGGGTCTCTTTTAGCTGGTACTCTTCTGACATGCAGGATTTGGTTGCATGCAGTCTTTAGCTCTGGGAGTTTCTCTAAGGATGTTCTTGACTGTTGATTCTTCCTGGGTTTCTGGGACTCCGATGATTCTTATGTTGTTTCTGTTAAATTTATCAAACGTTTCTATTTTTATATGTTCAAAATCTTTGAATATTTTTTCCATTGTCTGATCATTTGCTTTGACTTTCTTTTCCAATCTCTTCTGCTGTATGTGGTTATTATCCATTTCATTTTCCAGCTTAATAATTCTGTTTTCAGCTGCTGTTACTCTATTGGAGAGGCTTTCTATAGAGATTTTCATTTACTCTTCTGCATTTTTAAGTCCCATTATTTCAGTTTGGAATTTTCTGATTTCTATATTTGTGGTCTGTTCAGATCGATCTGTGCTTTCTTTGAGTTCTATGAACAAGCTCCATATTTCTATTCTAAACATCTTATCTGAGGTTAATTAGGTGGTTGACATTTTTTGGGTCATCAGAGCTGCCATCTTCATTCTCTATGCATGCTGTAGTCCTGCATTTTTTTTCCGATTTCCACACTTGAAGTGTGATTCTTACTCTGTGCTGTGATGGGGTTTGTATTCTATAAGAATTGCGCAGCCACAGAGCTGTGTTCTTTGATTGTGACCAGGGATCAGGCTCTTTATTCATTTATATTTGCGGGCCACAACAATTAATTCTCAGGATTTACTCATGGCTATGTATTCAGGAATCACTACTGGGCAGTGACTCAAGAGACCATATGTAGTTCCAAGGATCAAATAGATCAGTTATATGAAAAGTCAGTGCCTTCACCTTTGCAATATTTTTACAGTCTCTCAAACTCATTTTAATATTTAATACATCCACATATAAAGTTAATAAATAAAAATTTTAATATTTAAGTTAAGGTATTTTGGTTTTGGAGGATCTCCTCCCAGATGTTTTGGGACAACTAAGGTATTCTCTATAGTGCTAGGGAGCATAAGATGTGTCCTATATATGTCTGCATATGTATAAATGTCTATTTATATATACATAGAGATGTATATATACATCCCATATATTTATTTTATATCTATGTCATATGTGCATAATCTAAGTATCTTACAACTTTTCTATTTTTCTCACAAGCAATTCTCACTTCATAATATAAAATGTACTAAAATACACATTTTCTAATGAAAAGCATACAAATTAAATGCTATTGAAATGTGGGTAAGCACATAAGATATTTATTATGAAGATATAATGTTTCCTCTGTCAAATAGGTGAGGAAAAATGTATTAAAGACTCCATAGCTTCCATCTGAATAATTACTAACTAGATACATTACTATTTAGATAAATGTCTAGATACTAGACATTTTCCTATAATACATCCATAAGAAATTAAGCATCTAGTCAATCTCGGGCAATGCAAATTTCAACAAAAATGTAGAAACGATTGTTCACCAAGTTGGGAGAAAAATAAGAGTGCTATAGAGTAACTAGACTGAGAAGTGAGTGTTATAATTAATAATAGGAGTGAATTCAAATTTTAATGCAATACTAACAAATTTTTAACAGTAGGCAAATTGGTTTAAGTTGAATTCTGGACCAAATATGTACAATAAAAATTTAATAATGTCTGTGCAACATGGAGTCAGTTGTAGTCAAGACATAATTATATGCTAAAGAAAGTTATACAAAAATAGCCAGAAATATCTATGGTACTATATATTGTAGAGGAAATAAAGTTGGACAGAAATTGTGAGGAGTTTTATTCTAGCAAAGGAGTTGATTCTGATCATACTCTGGTGTAGTGCTTGTTGCTATTAAAACAGTTTATATATACATATATATGCATATATATAGTTTATAGTGATTTAAGCCAGAGGTTATATTTCTAACAACACTAAACAAAAGGCTTCCATATATAAGTACAATAAATGCCTTTCACTATTATTGATTTATACATGACTTTAAAATAGAGAATAAAACACAAAGATAAACAACAACATATTATGACTATTCATAGGATGGTGTATTACTATCTGGAAAGGTCTTGCATTCTCCAAAATTTATTTGTAGAAACTTGATACCCATTGTGGTGGTAGGTGCAGGCACTTCTGGAAAATGATTTGATCTTGAAGGTGAGGCCCTAAAATTTGGGATTTATGTCCCATTTATTAATTTTTAGAGGGGTCACAACCTAGCATTGCTTGAGGACTACTCTTGGCTCTGCACTCAGAAATCACTCCTGACAGGCTCTGGGGACCATGTAGGATGCTGGGGCTTTAACACAGATTGGCCGTATACAAGACAAAAGCCCTACCTGCTGTATTATTGCTCTAGTGTCTAGACCTTTATGTCCCATTTATAAAAAATATAATCTCCTCAGAAAATATTACACTACAGCAGGAGAAATATAAAAACTCCACTCCATTCTTGGACCCCTGAAAGTCTGAGAAGTAACATTTTGTTGTTTATTAGTCACCCAGTTTATGATATTCTGTTTTAGAAACCCAAACTAATATCTAATCACTTCTAGCAGTGCTTGGGAGACCATATGTGATGTGGGGATCAAACCCAGGTTGGTCATGTGCAAGACAATTGTCCTATTCACTGTACTATTGCTATTTAAGACGTTGAAGTCAATTTTGTTTTTGTTTTTGGTTTCATTTTTTAAGCCCACACTCAGAAGTGGTCAGGCTTACTGCTGAGACCATTGTGGGATCTAGGTGATTGAATTTGGGTCAGCTAAGAACAAGGTAAATATCCTTTCTGCTGTAATCTCTCTACAGCTACTAAACTTCATTTTTAAATAGTATTATTAGAAGACAATTGAATAAACTGGAGAGTTAATAATAGATTATGGAGTCAGAAGATATTTAATATTGGATAATTTCACTAATCTGTAGAATATAGAGAAGGCACAGACAAAACAAATGTTAGCAATCTCTCCCCAGTCTACAAAACTGTGATTACAGTGAGTGAGTTGGAAGGGCAGAGTTCATTATGTATGCTCACACAAAATTGATGTGAACTAAAATCACCTCAATTAAAATTTGCCTTTATCATTCTAAATTGAAAAAATGTGTTATTTAAATTGAGAGGTATTGGAAGATTATATTTATATATAAATATATATAAATAAATGTATATTATATTTATAACTATATTTAACAGAATGAAAAACAAATATGGTTATTATTTTATTAAGGCAATAATTGTTGAATAATCCAAATTATGTTGAACTTTTAAAAACTGAAAGCATGCTTTATTATTATATTTTATTTGTACTTTTTAGGCTACACTTGGCAGTGCTCAGGTGATACTCCTGGTTCTGCACTCAGAATTCATTCCTGGCTGGCACCTGGTCCCTATGGGATGGAGGGGATTGAACCCAGTTTGATCACATACAAAGAAAATGTTCTACCTGCTGTTCTGTTGCACTGGCTTTCCTTTATTATATTTTCAAAATATAAATTGTCTGTCAAGTTTTTGAAGACTAGACAATATAAGGTATCCATCACAGCACATAATTTGAAAATCAAGACAAAAGAGGAAAGCATTTTAAATATTTAAGATCATTCAAATCTCTAAATATTCATGTAGTTTTTTTACTATTCTCATTTATCTTATTAATATTTAATATTATTACCACATAATATAAGGATTATGAGTATTTGCATATTGATATGAGGATAAATTAATACAGAAAGAATTAATCATAAATGCATGAACCCAGTAACATATAACGTTATGATATTGGTGCCCAATTAAAATAAAACTTTAAAAAAGGAAATTTAAATAAAATCTTTATGGTTCTGATTTTGTCAATCCTCTGTGTTTGAAACATCAATCTATTGTATTAAACCAAAAATAAATAGCTAGAATATTAAACAACTAGTATGTACTTGCATGCTTTCTTTTTTCCTTTTCCTTTCTCTTCTCTTTCAAACTTTTTCCGATTTCCTTTCTTCCTCCTTCCGTTCCTTCATTCCTTTCTCCTTCCCTCCCTCCCTCCCTTCGTTTCTCCTTCCCTCCTTCCTTCCTTCCTTCCTTCCTTCCTTCCTTCCTTCCTTCTTTCCTTCCTTCCTTCCTTCCTTCCTTCCTTCCTTCCTCCTTCCCTCCCTCCCTTTCTTCCTTCCTCCCTTCCTCCTTCCCTCCCTCCCTTCCTCACACCCTTTATCCTTCCCTCCCTCCTTCCCTTCCTTCCACCTCCTTCCTTCCTCCCTTCCTTCCACCCCTCCTTTTTCACTCCCTTCCTTCTCCCTCCTTCCCTTCTTTCTTCCCTCTCTCTTTCCCTCCCTTCTTTTCTCCCTCCTTTCTTTCATCCCTCCCTTCCTTCCTCCCTTTCTTCTCTTCCTTTATTCCTTCCTTCTCCCTCCTTCCCTTCTTTCTTCCCTCTCTCTTTCCCTCCCTTCTTTTCTCCCTCCTTTCTTTCATCCCTCCCTTCCTTCCTCCCTTTCTTCTCTTCCTTTATTCCTTCCTTCCTCCCTCTTTCCCTCCCCTTCCCTCCTTCCTTCTTCTCTCCCTTCCTTCTCTTCCTTTCTCCCTTCTTTGCTCTTTACCTTCCTCCTTCCCTCCCTCCCACCCTTCTTTCTTTCTTTCCTTTCTTCCTTCCTTCTTTCCTTTCTTCCTTCCTTCCTTCCTTCCTTCCTTCCTTCCTTCCTTCCTATTTTATTTATTTTTTCTGCTCATATGTAGTGCTAGATTTCAAATCACAGCTGGCTATGTTCAAGGAAAGCTTAACCATTGTACTATCTTTCTGGATCTCTACAGTGTTTTCTTTTATTATCTCTAAGTAATAATTTCTTGGAAATAATTTATCATTATTTCATATTATTCCAATTTCTATCTTTTGACAGACAGAACCTTAAATGTTACAGAATTGGTTTCATAAGTGTCCTTAGGAAGAAGATTCATGAAGATGAGATATATAATTGATTTATGCTAATGCTCTTAAGATTGAGTCCAAGGGTTATGAGGAATCATTTATTTGTGAATTTTTACCTCTCAGCATTACTAGATTCACTGATTTGATCTCTATCACTAGAAAAAATTTTTTAATTTAACAGCAGATGGCACTGGTGGGACGCTTAAGAGAAGGAGCTTAGGTAAGGTGTCTGCCTTGCAAGCGCTAGCATAGGACGGACCGCGGTTCGATCCCCCGGCACCCCATATGGTCCCCCCAAGCCAGAGGATTTCTGAGCGCATAGCCAGGAGTAACCCCTGAGCATCAAACGGGTGTGGCCCAAAAACCAAAAAAAAAAAAAAACAAAAAAACAAAAAAAAGAAAAGGAGCTTTTTTGTGAACCTTGGTTCTAAAGCATTTTATTTTTTCTGCTGGGAAGATGGGCTGATAGGCATGATTCATCACCAAATGAATTTGAGCAGCATTCTCTCAATTAATTTTATAACTCTATTGGCATTTTAGGCAGATCAGCAACATTATTTATGGAATTTTTCAAGCAGATTGTACAATCATCTGGCTAACTGAGAAATGATAACTGAGAATTTCCTGTTTCACAGGATAAAGATTTCCATGGAAGCCATACCTTAATTCTCTGAAGCAAGTGCCATGAAACTCTACAAAAGAAGTATTTGGGGGAAATTCAAAGAGTTTCTTTGCCAATTTCCTGGTAAGTTTAGCAAAGCCCAGTTGAAAAGATTACCACCAAATTCCATGGATGGCCCAACTGAATATTTCATTTTTTTTAGATAATATTTTTATTTAAGTACCATGATTAAAAACATGATTATAGTTGGGTTCAGTCATAAAAAGAACACCACCCTACACCAGTGCAACTATTTCATATTTAATGGTGTTTCACAGGGCCAATTTCCTGATTCTACAACTTTGTAATCATCTCCTAAAATTCTAACAATACCCCCTTTCTCTTTGATCTCTGGTTCCTAGTGATTTCTCTTGAATTGTTCGTGCCCTGTATAGCTTTCCAGAAAGTTCATGAACATCTTCACAGGCAGTGCTCAGTAAACTTCTTTAGAACCATAGATAGTGACTGCTTTCCAAACATGGCCCCTGGACACTCTTGTGGGGGAATTTTCTGTGAGCTATTCCCAGGTTCTACTTCCTTCTCACAATCTTATCTCACAAGTATCCTAGCACCAAATCTGGAATATCTCTTGACTGGGACTAATTTGGGAGACTCCACTGGGTCACAATTTCACCTTCTTCAATAATAACAGAATTCCTTCTTAGGGAGAAGCCATGATTTCATTCTGAGATACTCCCTCTCAAGATTCATTTTTTATGTTTTCCTTTTGTTTCTTTTTGTTTGTTTGTTTAGTGGTCTGTGGACTACTTTCTGGGTTGGACACTGCTAGCTTACAATAGTGACCATCCAGAGGCTTCCAGCTAACCTAATACAAAACCTGTGCACTAAACCTCAATTGTATGATCTTTTTGCTATGATGTTTGATTTGGTTTGCTAAGATTTTGTTGATAATATTTGCTTTAGTTCATAAAAAATTATAAGAAATGTTCTTTTTTTTAAAGTAATAGCTCTGTTTTGAGTATTTGTATAATGTTGACATAATGGAAGCTGTGAAGAAGTATACTTGTTTCTTTTTTTTTTTTTTTTTGTCCCCCCATTCACAATACAGACCAGGCAAAAGACCTGGTTTGAGGTGTATATACAGTAAATGCTTCTACAGTACCTCCTCTTTCTATAAAGTCAGTGTAAAAAACACAGCCTGTGGTAAGCATTGGAAGGCCTTATCTTTTCTTTTTTTTCTTCATTTTTTCCTTTATTTAAACATCTTGATTAAATAAATAATTGCGATTAGGTTTCAGTCATGTAAAGAGCACCCCACCCTTCACCAGTGAAACATTTTCACCAATATCCCAAATCTCCTCCATACCACCCCACCCCCACCTGTACTCTAGACAGGCTTTCTCGTTCCCTCATTCATTCACATGATTATGGTAATTCTCTGTGTAGTTATTTCTATAGCGTATTCACCACTCTTTGTGGGGAGCTTCATGAAGTGAGCTGGTGTTCCAGCCATCCTCTCATTGTCTCTGAGGATTGTTAAAAAATTACTTATTTTTCTTAAAACCCATAGATGAGTGAGACTATTCTGCATCTCTCTCTCTCCCTCTGACTTATTTCACTCAGCATGATAGATTTCATGTACATCCATGTATAGGAAAATTTCATGACTTCATCTCTCCTGACGGCTGCATAATATTCCATTGTGTATATGTACCACAGTTTCTTTAGCCATTCGTCTGCTGAAGGGCATCTTGGTTGTTTTCAGAGCCTGGCTATTGTGAATAGTGCTGCAATAAATATAGGTGTGAGGAAGGGGTTTTTGTATTGTATTCTTGTGTTCTTAGGGTATATCCCTGGGAGTGGAATAGCTGGGTTGATGGGAGCTCAATTTCCAGAGTTTGGAGGAATCACCATATCGCTTTCCATAGAGGTTGGAATAGAAGGCATTCCCACCAACAGTGGATAAGAGTTCCTTTTTCTCCACATCCCCATCAGCACTGATTGTTCTCATTCTTTGTGATGTGTGCCAATCTCTGTGGTGTGAGGTGGTATCTCATCATTGTTTTGATTTGCATATCCCCAATGATTAGTGATGAGGAGCATTTTTTCATGTGCCTTTTGGCCATATGTATTTCTTTTTTATCAAAGTGTCTGTTCATTTCTTCTCCCCATTTTTATGGGATTAGATGTTTTTACTTGTAAAGTTCTGTCAGTGCCCTATATATTTTGGATATTAGCCACTTATCTGAAGGGTGTTTGTTGAATAGTTTCTACCACTTGGTGGGTGACTCTTGTATCCTGGGCACTATTTCTTTTGAGGTGCAGAAGCTTCTCAGTTTAATGCATTCCCATCTGTTGATCTCTGCTTCTACTTGTTTGGAAAGTACAGTTTCCTCCTTGAAGATGCCTTTAGTCTCAATGTCATGGTGTGTTCTACAGACCTGTTGTTCTATATACCTTATGGTATCAGGAATGATATCAAGGTTTTTAATCCATTTGGATTTTACCTTCATACATGGTGTTAACTGGGGGTCTATGCTTGCATTTTTGCAAGTAGCTAACCAATTCTGCGAGCACCACTTGTTGAAGAGATTTTCCCTGCTCCACTTAGGATTTTTGCTCCTTTGTCAAAAATTAGGTAATTGTATGTCTGGGGAAAGTTCTCTGAGAACTCAAGCCTATTGCACTGATCAGAGGGTCTCTCTTTATTCCAATACCATGCTGTTTTGATAACGATTGTTTTGTAGTACAGTTTAAAGTTGGGGAAAGTAATGCCTCCCATACTCCTTTTTCCTAGGAATGCTTTAGCTATTCGAGGGTGTTTATTGTCCCAGAAGAACTTTAAAAGTGTTTGATCCACTTCTTTGAAGAATGTTATGGGTATTTTTAAGGGGATAGCATTAAATAGTATTGCCATTTTAATGATGTTAATCCTGCCAATCCATGAGCATGGTATGTGTTTCCATTTCTGTGTGTCCTCTCTTATTTCTTGGAGCAGGGCTTTATAGTTTTCTTTGTTTAGGTTGTTCACGTCTTTGGTGAAGTTGACTCCAATATATTTGAGTTTGTGTGGCACTATTGTGAATGGGATTGCCTTTCTGACTTCCATATCTTCCCTATCATTATTGGTGTATAAAAAGGCCATTGATTTCTGTAGGTTTATTTTGTAGCCTGCCACCTTGCTATATGAATCCATTGTTTCTAGAAGCTTTTTGGTAGAGTCTTTAGGGTTTTCTAAGTAGTATATCATGTCGTCTGCAAACAATGAGAGCTTGACTTCTTCCTTTCCTATCTGGATTCCCTTGATATCTTGTTTATGCCTGATCGCTATAGCAAGAACTTCCAGTACTATGTTGAAGAGGAGTGGTGAGAGCTAATAGCCTTGTCTTGTTCCAGAATTTAGAGGAAAAGCTTTTAGTTTTTCTCCATTGAGGATAATATTTGCCATTGTCTTGTGGTAGATAGCTTCAACTAGATTGAGAAAGGTTCCTTCCATTCTCATCTTGCTGAGAGTTTTAATCAAGAATAGATGTTGTACCTTATCAAATGCTTTCTCTGCGTCTATTGATATGATCATGTGATTTTTATTTTTCTTGTTGTTGATGTTGTGTATGATGTTGATAGATTTATGGATGTTAAACCATTCTTGCATTCCTGGGATGAAACCTACGTGGTTGTAGTGGATGATATCTTGATCATGCATTGGATCCTATTTGCCAGGATTTTGTTGAAGATCTTTGCATCAGCATTTATCAGGGATATTGGCCTGTAATTATCTTTTTTGGCAGCGTCTCTGTCAGGTTTTGGTATCAAGGTGATGTTGGCTTCATAAAAGCTGTTTGGCAAACCATTTGCCAATCCGAAGAAGGTCAGGGGGCGTGATGGAAAAGTGCCGGAGAACCCACACACCACAAGAAAAACCTAAAAGACAATGAGAAAAACTGTACTCCCAACATAAGCATAAGACCTGTATTACACCACCCCTTTACTTGCTTTTCCACAAATGTAAAGTAGTCTATTGCATCACTTTGGTCCTTTAAATACTTCCTTATTTTGTTGTTTTCTTTGTTTTGTTTTGATTTTTTTGTGTGTGTGTTTTTGTGTTTTTGGTTTTTTTTGTTTTTTTTTTTGTTTTTTGTTTTTTTTTTACTATATATTTTTAAATGTGTCGGTCCTACACATACATATGAGAACACATATATTCTTATTCCTTGATATATATATATATATATATATATATTCTTATTATTTTTTCTTCTTTTTTTTACCTTCTCTGGGTATGTGAAATGTTTTTGTTTTCCCTTTTGTCCACCCCCAAAGACATCGACAATATAATGAATGTAGCACCATTTCACCCTGCAAAGGCACATTTAAAAAAAGGGGAAATCTTACATACAAAAAAGAGCTCCTATCTACTAGAGATGGGAACTCATAGTTGTTTACAATACAGGGATATCTCCTACCTGGAAAAAATGTCATGTGGAATCAACTTAAACCTCAGATGATTAGATACCATCCGTCCAGCCTTGAACCCTGGGTCCAAGACATAGAAACGGCACAGTCCTCCATGACAACTACAAGAAACAAATCCCAGCCAGGACAGCCTTAATATGACAGGGTCACCATCAAGTCCCAGCTCCAGTATGACATGCTGACAAAGAGGAAAATGGGAACAACTTGATCTAAGAGCAGGTTACCCTACCTTACCAGCTAACAATAAGACAAAATCAGAAGACCTGTCACCCTTTGGTAGATCCAAAAGCCAAGATCGGGAATTACAAATGACTGGCTTCTAGAACCATAACCAGATGGTATACACCGTGGGACCAATAAAAAAACCCTAGTCTAGGGTTTGAACTACGACCTGCACAACAACCATGAACCCCACTTCCAAAGGTCTAGCAGAGACCATCGTAAAGGAATCTGACTTCTGGAAGCACAAAGAAAGATGCTATCCTAAGTACCATCCTAGGTACAGTGCAAAGACCAAGACCACCAACCACAGAAGATGGATTAAAATGACAATGAGGGAACAGAACTACTCCTGAACCACAAAGACTGACGTCATCGTAAATCCCAATTCTGAACTTGTGCAGATACTGAGATCTCAAGACACAGAGGTCTGTTTGTATCACCCAGAACAGAACGGAAGTCTCCCAAACACGACAAAAGACCACCGGGAGAGTAAATGATCCTGAACAGAGTCTATAGTTGATCCCATGACAATATATTCCAAGGGCGGAGAAACCCATAACTCTTAGGCCAAGTGAATTCCTTTTCGAATGACCCCAACATTTACTGTGCCAGGGCAGGAGGAAAAAAAAAAGCACAAAGCATTGTTTACTTATTATATATTATTTTGTACCTTCATTTATTATTATTACTATTATTTTTACTTACATAACTATTTTTTGATCGATTTCTCTGTGTAGGTGTGGTTATTGAGGCTGTTGTCCCCAGATATTCCTAGTTTTTTCTCCTCTTTTCTTTTCTTTCTTTATGGGCTAAGTCATGTTTCTTATATCAAGACCATGGCGGTTTTTTCTTTTTTGTGTGTGTGTGTGTGTTTGTTTGTGTTGTTTTGCTTTGTTTTGTTTGTTTGTTTGTTTTTTGTTTTTGTTTTGTGCGTATGTGGTGCTTACCATTATTGTTGGAGTCCTCACTGGATAATGGACACTTTTTTTTTTGTTTTGTTTTGTTTTGTACTGATGGAATGTTTCATTTTCTTTTTTTCTCCATCGCCCCCCAAATCGATGATGAGAACCTCTAGAAGGACTCTGCCCACTTTTGGAGTATTAGACTTTTACCCCAGTTTACTACTTTTCTCTTCTTCAGACCAAAACACGCAAAGCTAGGCCTACCACCCAGTTAGAGGGGGAAATTAGGGAGACACCTAGACCAATCAGATGCAAGACTCCTAGGTGGTAGGATAGGTACATAGGGGACCACATATTCTAGCAGCCCTGGGGGTGAAGGAAGTGGATATGGGAGATACGACAAAAACAGAGGTGAAGGGAAGACAATTTGGTGATGGGAATCCCCCCTGATGTTATGTAAATATTTAACTAAAATATTATTGTCAACATGTAAACCACTATGATCAAAATAAAAAATTATATATAATAAAAAGCTGTTTGGGAGTGTTCCCGTTTTTTCAATTTCATGGAAGAGCATGGCTAGGATTAGTAGTAGCTCCTCTTGAAAGATTTGAAAAAAAAATTATTAGGAAATCCATCTGGGCCTGGGCTTTTCTTTTTGGGCAGATGTTTGATTACAGTTTCAATTTCCTCAGTAGTGATGGAGTTGTTTAGATATGCTACATCCTCCTTACTTAAATGTGGAAGGTTATAAGTGTCCAAGAATTTTTCCATTTCTTCTAGATTCTCATCTTTTTTTTTTTTTTTTTTTTGGTTTTTGGGCCACACCCGGTGACGCTCAGGGGTTACTCCTGGCTATGCGCTCAGAAGTCGCTCCTGGCTTGGGGGACCATATGGGACGCCGGGGGATCGAACCGCGGTCCGTCTCCTAGGCTAGCGCAGGTAAGGCAGGCACCTTACCTCCAGCGCCACCGCCCGGCCCCCTAGATTCTCATCTTTAGTAGCATAAAGTTTCTCAAAGTAGTCTCTGATTAACCTTTGGATCTCTGCAGTATCTGTTGTGATCTCCCCTTTTTATTTCTAATACGGGTTATCAGATTTCTCTCTCTCTCTTTCTTTGTGAGTTTTGCCAATAGTCTATCAATCTTGTTTATTTTTTCAAAGAACCAACTTCTGTTTTGTTGATCTTTCAGATTGTTTTTGGGTTTTCCACTTCATTGAGTTCTGCTTTCAGCTTTGTTATTTCCTTCTGTCTCTCTATTTTTGGTTCCTTTTTTTGGTCATTTTCTAATTTTTTGAGCTGCATCATTAATTTATTCAGGTATGCCCCTTCTTCCTTCCTGATGAGTGCTTGTAGAGCTATAAATTTTCCTCTCAGGACAGCTTTTGTTATGTCCCATAGATTCGGCAGTTTGTGTCTTCATTATCATTTGTTTTCAGCAAAGTTTTGATTTCCTTTTTGATTTAATCTCGGACCCACTGGTTGTTCAGTGGCAGGGTGTTTAATTTCCAATTGTTAAAGTTTTCCTTCTGTGTGGCTTTAATTTCAGAGCCTTATGGTCAGGCATAGGTAGTCTGCAAGATTTCTATCCTCTTGATGTTATGGAGGTATGTTTTATGTGTCAGCATGTTGTCTATTCTGGAGAATGACCCATGTACATGGAAAAGAATGTGTATCCAGGTTTTTTGGGATGGAGTGTCTTGTATATATCTACTAGTCCTCTTTCTTCCATAACTCTTTTCAGGGCTAGTATGTTTTTGTTAGGTTTCAATCTGGTTGACCTATCAAGTGTTGATAGGGCCGTATTTAGGTCTCCCACAATTACTGTGTTATTATTGATTTCTTCTTTCAGATTTGTCAGTAATTGTATTAGATAATTTGCTGGTCTCTCATTGGGTGCATATTATCTTTAATAATCTGATTTCTTTCTGTTGCACATATCCCTTGATTAGTACATCTTTGTCCCTTAACATTTTTCTGAGTATAAAGTTGGTGTCATCAGATATTAATATGGCCACCCCAGCTTTTTTGAGGGTGTGTTTGCTTGGACGATTTTCCTCCAGCCTTTGATTTTGAGTCTATGTTTGTTCTGACTATTCAGATGTGTTTCTTGTAGGCAGCAGAAGGTTGGATTTATCTTTTTGATCCA
Source organism: Suncus etruscus (assembly GCF_024139225.1). Lineage (NCBI taxonomy): Eukaryota > Metazoa > Chordata > Mammalia > Eulipotyphla > Soricidae > Suncus > Suncus etruscus. The sequence goes on along the minus strand of NC_064852.1, from coordinate 108,775,325 downwards.
TTTTGCCACTCTGTGTCTTTTAATTGGTGAATTTAGTCCATTGATACTGAGGGAGATGATTGTCAAGGATTTAATGTCATCTTTGTAGATAAGTTTGCTGTGTTTGTTGGTCTCTCTTGTCTTAGAGTAGACCTGTCAGTTTTTCCTTTAAGGCTGGTTTATCATCTGTGAACTTTCTGAGCTGTTGTTTATCCATAAAGCTTTGTATTCTTTCGTCAAACCTGAACATGAGTCGGGCTGGGTGCAGTATTCTCGGTGAGGCATTCATTTCATTTAGTCTTGTCACAATATCCCACCACTGTCTTCTGGCCTTGAGAGTTTCTTGTGACATGTCTGCTGTAAGTCTTACGGATGCTCCTTTGAATGTAATTTCCCTTATTGATCTTGCTGCTTTCAGTATTCTATCTCTATCTATGGGATTTGTCATTGTAACGAGGATTTGTCTTAGGGTGTTTTTCTTTGGGTCTATTTTAGCTGGTACTCTTTGGGCATGCAGGATTTGATTGCTTGTAGTCTTTAACTCTGAGAGTATCTCTTTAATGATGTCTTTGACAGTTGATTCTTCCTGGAGATCTCCTTCCTGGGTTTCTGGGGCTCCATTGATTCTTATGTTGTTTCTGTTGAGTTTATCAAAGACTTCTATTTTCATCTGTTCACATTCCTTGAGTACTTTCTCCATTGCCTGTTCGTTTGTCTTAAGGTTCTTTTCCAATTTCTTCTGTTGTGTTGAGTTATTCTGCATCACATCTTCCAGTACTCTGATACTCTCCTAAGCTGCTGATACCCTGTTGGTGAGCCTGTACATTGAGGTTTTCAGTTGAGCAACCGTGTTTTTCAGATCTGTTATTTCAGTTTGGAGTTTTCTGATTTCTGTCTTTGTGTTCTCTTCAGATCAATCTATGCTGTTTTTGAGTTCTACAAACATATTCCATATTTCTATTCTAAACTCCTTATCCGAGAGGTTAATCAGGTGTTTGGAATTTATTAGGTCATACGAACTTTCATCTTCATTCTCTGTGGATGGTGTTTGCCTGCAAGTTTTCCCCATTGTCACACTTGTAGTGTGGTTTTTCCTGCATATTGTGGTGGGGTTCATTGGTTATAAAGAGTGCTTGGCTGCAAATTGAAGCGAAGTGCCATGCTCTTCTGCTGCCTCTAGTTGATAATTTTTGGGGGTTCACTCCCTAGGCCCCTGAGGAAATCTTCAGGGATTCAGAAGCACAGGCAGACAGGCACAGGCAGGAGAAGTTTCCCTTGAAGTCCTTAGAGTGAACAAAGACACAGCAGGGCAGAGCCTTCATGGCCAGAGACCTTAGCTTATTGGACAGCAACCCTCACAGCCATAATGTACTTACTGGGCAGCTTCAAAGCACAGTTTTTGGAGGTGCACTCCCTAGGCCTCTGAGGAAATCTTCAGGGATTCAGAATCACATTCAGACAGGCACAGGCAGAAGTTTTCCTTGAAGTCCTCAGAGTGAAAAAGGCACAGCAGGGCGGAGCCTCCACGGCCAGAGACTTTAGTTTATTGGACAGTGACCCCCACAGCCAGAATGTAGTTACTGGGCGGCTTCAAAGCACAGTTTTTTTGGGGTGCACTCCCTAGGCCTCTGAGGAAATCTTCAGAGATTCAGAAGCACAGGCAGACAGAGCATACTTGTTTCTTAATATTTTGAAAGAATTTAATTAAGGCCAGGAATTCTAATTTGAAGGTTCAATAGAACTCACTGTCTGGTACAGGGCTTTTGTTCTGAAGGAATTTGGGGCTACTATTTCAATTTCCTCACTGTTATTTACTTGTTAAGATTTTCGTTCCTCTCTTTCTCAGTTTTGAAATATACCATAAACCTAAAAATTTGTCCATTTCTTTTAGGTTCTCCAGATAAACAGGGGGATTGGGAAGTCTAATAGAAATTCTTAGCCAATCTTGTAGTAGTTCAATATAAATCTCTGAGAGTATGCTTCTGCACAGCTCTTTGTGGAGCATACAGAACCATATTTGGAGGTTCTTCGGGCCTCCAGAGTTTTATTTAGTAATTTTCAGAAGGATGTGTTATATTTGGGATCAAAGTCAAGTTAGGCACATGCAATTGCATATGCTATACTTACTAAATTATATTATACTACATTCTAACCACCTAATATAGGATGGACAGTTTCACTATGTGAAAAAATATTGCAAAGAATAAAATATTCTTTTAGTCTATGAATGTAGAATATTTTCTTATTTCTTGGCATCTTTATAATTTCTCAAATTTGATGTGTTCATTTTTCTCTCTTTGTTTCTAGATATGTATGATTTGGATACTATTTTATTTGGGGCCATTCTTTAAAACTTTTTATCTTCTAAGTTAATTGTGCATTTAGAAATGCAATCAAGGGTGCAAATTAAAAGGCACCCTACTGAATGAGAAAAAATCTGCACAGCAGACATCAGACAAAGAAATGATATCCAAGCTCTCTCTCTCTCTCCATATATATATATATAAAGCAGCCCAGCCAAAAATCTCAATAACATCCAAATACAAATACCACATCAAAAACGACATAAAGAGAAGAAGAAAAGATAACAAACTTCCCCCTCCCAATTTAAATCAATGTATAATAAGCCAATAATACACTCATCTTCTTTACACTTTTGATTTTCTAAAGGAAAAAAGAATTTATGAGATGAAAGATAGGCATCACAGCCTTGATTTTTTTTCATTCAACCACAACCTCATATGCATCTTTGGAGTATTGGAATGGGTTTTAAGAAGGAGGAAACAATAGAAATCTTTGTTCTAAGCAACAAGAATATCAATGGATTCCAGGTAAGTGGTGAATAACTATAAAAGAATGTCAAATAAGAGTTCCAGTAAGTAAGTACATATTAAAAATCATCTGAACCATTCATCCAGGAGCTTCTTGTATAAAGAACAAATGGATCAACATATTCTGTCATTTTTTGGGGGTAGTCACACCCAGCGGTGCTCAGGGGTTACTCTGGGTTACTCCTGGCTAGTTACACAGAAATTGCTCCTGGCAAGATTGGGGGAGCTAATGGGAATGGAACCACTATCTGTTCTGAGTTGGCCACATGCAAGGCAAATGTCCTACTGCTGTGCTATCTCTCCAGGCCCATCATATTCTGTCTTTAATCATATAATGAGTCTGTTTAGAATAAAATATAAGAGTGAGAGCTAGGTTAGATAGTCATTGAATACTCAGATTTTACTTTGGTGATCAGGAATTGTGATTTAATATTTAACATTATTTCCTATCTGACAACAATTGGTTAAATCAATTAATTTCAATTTCCTTGAGTTAGATTTGGTTTCTCAGGCAGTAAATTTGTTTTTCAGTATAATAGATACTGACTCAGAACTGGTGGTTATGGGGAGTAATGGAAATAGGATACATAGAAAAATTTCAGAGCAGGAAAGAAGAAATCTGAACATAAGCAAAAATAAGCTTCATGCTTTTCATGTCTGATTTGAAGGTTTAAGGGGAACTTTTTGTTGGTTTTCAATTTGGAAAATACGGTCTGCCTTTCAGAGACTGTTGATGGCTAGTTTATCTGCTAAAGGGATGCCTAAAGTGAATTTCTTTAACACCATTACTGCTTTGGATTTCCCAGGCTTCCTTCTTTGACCACTTCAGTTTCGGAAGTTTCTTTATAGGAACACTGTGGCTGTCTTTCAGCAACTTGAATGATAAGATAACATTGACTTTTAACCTTCATTTCTAAGTTTCTTGACATTTGTCTTTCCTCTGTTGGTGCTTTCAACCCTTGCTATCTTTCTTACATGCCTGCTAATCTCTTTTGAAAGTTACCATCCTGACAGACTCATTGAACTCTTAACTGCCTCTGTTCATATCTTTTGCTACTGTATGCTTTAAAAAACATATGTTCCACATTGTAGGTAAGTTCTGTCAAATTTTAGGAAATATATTTCCATACTATTCAGTTTCCTGAGGCTCATGGCATCTTTTGATAAAAATTTACAGAAGATAAAGGTTAATTCATTAAAATGATTAGTTATAATTTATTAATGATCCACTATAAAGTAGATATTTTTCTGTGAAACTTGAATACGATTTAACATTATTTTATAATAGTCTTGCAAGATAGAATTTAGTATTTTATTTTCCAGAGAAGGAGCAGTAGAAATAGGAATTCCTAAGGCCGAAGTGATGGCACAGTGGTAGGGTGTTTGCTTTGCAGGTGGCTGGCCCAGGAAGGACCGTGGTTTGATCCCTAGTGTCCCATATGGTCCCCCAAGCCAGGAGCGATTTCTGAGTGCATAGCCAGGAGTAATCCCTGAGCATCACCGGGTGTTGCCCAAAAAAGAAAAAAAAAAGAAAAAGAGAAAAGAAATAATAATTCCTTTGGAGAGTGTTCACTTTTGGCAGATACAATATTCTTTTAAGAGATCCTCAATAAAGGACCCAGTGCTCAGTCATTCTCTCTGTGCCTCTCAAAAATATGGAAATCAATGAACTCTTCATCCTTGTCATTCATGGAAAATATAAATAGTTCCATAATATTATAGTTATATATCTTGGTAAATGCACACTTGAGATTTTCAGGGATTTTTCTATTAAAAGAACTATAGTGTAGAATCTCTACAATTTTCAGGACTTATTCTAAACAAGATTTTAGTCATGACTGAGATCAAAACTGATCTGGCTACTGCTGGACTTGAAATTTCAGACCTGATGCCTTAAGAAAATTAAGGTAATATTTATACCCTGTCTTTGAAGATATAATAAGAGTTTTGCTTTGAAGCTATAGTGCAGCTATATCCCTGTCAAAGTAGCATCAGCCTAATTTATTATAGGGGCTGGAAGATAATAATATTATTGTTAGGATGACTACCTAGCCTAACCTGGACCTTATAGCATAACTGATACTATAATTTAGTGAGACTCTAATGAGAGGCTCCCCCTCTTCTGCCTAGCACTCACCCATGTATTGACTCTACAGTTCCCTGAATACCACTTCACTTGCTAAGATTTTCTGGTAGGGCTTCAGGCCTTCTAAGCCACTAAGGAGTTACTACCTCCACTCGAAAAGTTTTTTTAGAGGGTTACATCCAGTGGTGCTCTGGACTGACGTCTGATTCTTTTCTGAGGTATCACTTGTGGCATATGGGGAGTGCAAGGAGTGCTAAGGATTGAGTGCAGTTAACTGTATACTTGGCAAAAGACTTACCTACTGTACTATTGCTCCAGTTCTCTAAAACATTCTTTATATTTATATTGTAACCTAATAGAAAATTCACAATAAAATACCTTATTTTTTTACGAAAAAAAATCTTTCTGTGTTTGTCATTTAATGTGACTGATCAAAATCTTGTTACTTTGATATAAAGATGCTTTAGAATGTGTATACAATTGGATCCCCATATGACTAATATCCTGTTCATCTTTAACCTGGCATATTCCCATCATATGAGCAAGATTTAGTTTCCCCAGAATACTTTGTTTATATTACTTTTGTTTTTCATCTCTGCTTATTATTGTCTTCAGAAACAACTGCTGCTGATATAATTGCCTTATGCATAGTGATATAAAAGACCTGAGAATCTCTCTATGAATTTCTCCTAACTATGGTTCTACTAGCATTCTATAGTGATAACACATTTTCCCTGTTCATCTCTCTTTACTGGGAAAAAGCTTAGTCTTCTACATATGTTTGTAACAAAGTGCTAAATATAAAGTTATTGTATATGTATATTATATATTATATAGTTATTATATAAATGTAAGTTATTATTGATTAATATATGAATATTTTCCAGAAATGTAGGTTGCATAATCCTGTTTTATTTTCTTTTTTTTTTAATTTATTTTTTAATTTTATTAAAACCATTGTGAATTACAGAGTCCTTCATAGTTGATTTTGGACAAACAATGGATCAGGGCCAATTCTACCACCAATGTCACCTCCCTCTACCATGTTCCCAGATTATAGCCCAACCCCCATGCTTTGCCCCTTGCACACAGGGCCATTTCAAGTTTAGATTGTTTGGGTCTCTTGATTCCATTTTTGTTGAATGTGGCTTGGATATTATGTCCTTTTTTTTTAAAATCTCCACCAATGAACCTGATACTGATTGGCCCCTGTCCTTTCATATTGTATTTCTCCTATTCCAATCAGTTATTTTTCTTCTTGCTATACTCTGGGGCCAAGGGTGTTTGAGCCAACTTGTATTTGGACCATTGCATTTCTTTTTTTTTTTTTTAATTTTAAATCATAATTTATTCTTTTTTATAATTTTTTTTATTTAAACACCTTGATTACATACATGATTGTGTTTGGGTTTCAGTCATAAAAGGAACACCACCCATCACCAGTGCAACATTCCCATCACCCAAGTCCCAAATCTCCCTCCTCCCCACTCAACCCCCGCCTGTACCCTAAACAGGCTCTACATTTCCCTCATACATTCTCAATATTAGGACAGTTCAAAATGTAGTTATTTCTCTAAGTAAACTCATCATTCTTTGTGGTGAGCTTCCTGAGGTGAGCTGGAACTTCCAGCTCTTTTCTCTTTTGTGTCTGAAAATTATTATTACCAGGGTGTCTTTCATTTTTCTTAAAACCCATAGATGAGTGAGACCATTCTGCGTTTTTCTCTCTCTCTCTGACTTATTTCACTCAGCATAATAGATTCCATGTACATCCATGTATAGGAAAATTTCATGACTTCATCTCTCCTGACAGCTGCATAATATTCCATTGTGTATATGTACCACAGTTTCTTTAGCCATTCGTCTGTTGAAGGGCATCTTGGTTGTTTCCAGAGTCTTGCTATGGTAAATAGAGCTGCAATGAATATAGGTGTAAGGAAGGGGTTTTTGTATTGTATTTTTGTGTTCCTAGGGTATATTCCTAGGAGTGGTATAGCTGGATCGTATGGGAGCTCGATTTCCAGTTTTTGGAGGAATCTCCATATCGCTTTCCATAAAGGTTGAACTAGACAGCATTCCCACCAGCAGTGGATAAGAGTTCCTTTCTCTCCACATCCCCGCCAACACTGTTTATTCTCATTCTTTGTGATGTGTGCCATTCTCTGGGGTGTGAGGTGGTATCTCATCGTTGTTTTGATTTGCATCTCCCTGATGATTAGTGATGTGGAACATTTTTTCATGTGTCTTTTGGCCATGTGTATTTCTTCTTTGTCAAAGTGTGTGTTCATTTCTTCTCCCCATTTTTTGATGGGGTTAGATGTTTTTTTCTTGTAAAGTTCTGTCAGTGCCTTGTATATTTTGGAGATTAGCCCTTTATCTGATGGGTATTGGGTGAATAGTTTCTCCCACTCAGTGGGTGGCTCTTGTATCCTGGGCACTATTTCCTTTGAGGTGCAGAAGCTTTTCAGCTTAATATATTCCCATCTGTTAATCTCTGCTTTCACTTGCTTGGAGAGTGCAGTTTCCTCCTTGAAGATGCCTGTAATGTCCTGGAGTGTTTTGCCTATGTGCTGTTCTATATATCTTATGGTTTTGGGGCTGATATCGAGGTCTTTAATCCATTTGGATTTTACCTTTGTACATGATGTTAGCTGGGGGTCTAAGTTTAATTTTTTGCAAGTGGCTATCCAATTGTGCCAACACCACTTGTTGAAGAGGCTTTCCCTGCTCCATTTAGGATTTCCTGCTCCTTTATCAAAAATTAGATGGTTGTATCTCTGGGGAACATTTTCTGAGTATTCAAGCCTATTCCACTGATCTGAGGACCTATCCTTATTCCAATACCATGCTGTTTTGATAACTGTTGCTTTGTAGTACAGTTTAAAGTTGGGAAAAGTAATTCCTCCCATATTCTTTTTTCCAATGATTGCTTTAGCTATTCGAGGGTGTTTATTGTTCCAAATGAATTTCAAAAGTGTCTGATCCACTTCTTTGAAGAATGTCATGGGTATCTTTAGAGGGATGGCATTAAATCTGTATAATGCCTTGGGGAGTATTGACATTTTGATGATGTTAATCCTGCCAATCCATGAGCAGGGTATGCGTTTCCATTTCCGTGTGTCCTCTCTTATTTCTTGGAGCAGAGTTTTATAGTTTTCTTTGTATAGGTCCTTCACATATTTAGTCAAGTTGATTCCAAGATATTTGAGTTTGTGTGGCACTATTGTGAATGGGGTTGTTTTCTTAATGTCCATTTCATCCTTATTACTATTGGTATATAGAAAGGCCATTGATTTTTGTGTGTTAATTTTGTAGCCTGACACCTTGCTATATGAGTCTATTGTTTCTAGAAGCTTTTTGATAGAGTCTTTAGGGTTTTCTAAGTAGAGTATCATGTCATCTGCAAACAGTGAGAGCTTGACTTCTTCCTTTCCTATCTGGATTCCCTTGATATCCTTTTCTTGCCTAATCGCTATAGCAAGTACTTCCAGTGCTATGTTGAATAGGAGTGGTGAGAGAGGACAGCCTTGTCTTGTGCCAGAATTTAGAGGGAAGGCTTTCAGTTTTTCTCCATTGAGGATAATATTCGCCACTGGCTTGTGGTAGATGGCCTTCACTATATTGAGAAAGGTTCCTTCCATTCCCATCTTGCTGAGAGTTTTGATCAAGAATGGGTGTTGGACCTTATCAAATGCTTTCTCTGCATCTATTGATATGATCATGTGGTTTTTATTTTTCTTATTATTGATGTTGTGTATTATGTTGATAGATTTACGGATGTTAAACCAGCCTTGCATTCCTGGGATGAAACCTACTTGATCGTAGTGGATGATCTTCTTAACGAGGCATTGAATCCTATTTGCCAGGATTTTGTTGAGGATCTTTGCATCTGCATTCATCAGTGATATTGGTCTGTAATTTTCTTTTTTGGTAGCGTCTCTGTCTGGTTTAGGTATCCAGGTGATGTTGGCTTCATAAAAGCTATTTGGAAGTGTTTCTGTTTGTTCAATTTCATGAAAGAGTCTTGCCAAGATTGGCAGTAGTTCCTCTTGGAAAGTTTGATAGAATTCATTAGTGAATCCATCTGGACCTGGGCTTTTGTTTTTCGGCAGACATTTGATTACTGTTTTAATTTCATCAATGGTGATGGGGGTGTTTAGATATGCTACATCCTCTTCCTTCAACCGTGGAAGATTATAAGAGTCCAAGAATTTATCCATTTCTTCCAGGTTCTCATTTTTAGTGGCGTAGAGTTTTTCAAAGTAGTTTCTGATTACCCTTTGAATCTCTGTCATATCAGTAGTGATCTCTCCTTTTTCATTCCTGATACGAGTTATCAAGTTTCTCTCTCTCTCTTTCTTTGTTAGGTTTGCCAGTAGTCTATCAATCTTGTTTATTTTTTCAAAGAACCAACTTCTGCTTTCGTTGATCTTTCGGATTGTTTTTTGAGTTTCCACTTCGTTGATTTCTGCTCTCAGCTTTGTTATTTCCTTCTGTCTTCCTATTCTTGGGTCCTTTTGTTGAGCATTTTCTAGTTCTATTAGCTGTGTCATTAAGCTACTCAGGTAAGCTCCTTCTTCCTTCCTGATGTGTGCTTGCAAAGCTATAAATTTTCCTCTCAGTACTGCTTTTGCTGTGTCCCATAAGTTCTGAGAGTTTGTGTCTTGATTGTCATTTGTTTCCAGGAACCTTTTTATTTCCTCCTTGATTTCATCTCGGACCCACTGGTTATTGAGCATGAGGCTGTTTAACTTCCAGGTGTTAAAGTGTTTCTTCTGAGTCCCTTTGGAGTTCACAAATAATTTCAGAGCCTTGTGGTCAGCGAAGGTAGTCTGCAAAATTTCTATCCTCTTGATCTTATGGAGGTATGTTTTATGTGCCAGCATGTAGTCTATCCTGGAGAATGTCCCATGTACATTGGAGAAGAATGTGTATCCAGGTTTCTGGGGATGGAGTGTCCTATATATATCCACTAGGCCTCTTTCTTCCATTTCTCTCCTCAGGTCTAGTATATTCTTGTTGGGTTTCAGTCTGGTTGACCTGTCCAGTGTTGACAAAGCCGTGTTAAGGTCCCCCACAATTATTGTGTTGTTGTTGATATTATTTTTCAGATTTGTCAACAGTTGTATTAAATATTTTGCTGGCCCCTCATTCGGTGCATATATGTTTAGGAGAGTGAATTCTTCCTGCTTTACGTACCCCTTGATTAATATAAAATGTCCGTCTTTGTCCCTTACAACCTTCCTGAGTATAAAGTTTGCATTATCTGATATTAGTATGGCCACTCCAGCTTTTTTATGGGTGTTGTTTGCTTGGATAACTTTTCTCCAGCCTTTTATTTTGAGTCTATGTTTGTTCTGACTATTTAGGTGCGTTTCTTGTAGGCAGCAGAAGGTTGGATTGAGTTTTTTGATCCATTTAGCCACTCTGTGTCTCTTAACTGGTGCATTTAGTCCATTGACGTTGAGAGAAAGAATTGTCCTGGGATTTAACGCCATCTTTATTTCAAAATTTGGTGTGTCTTTTGGGTAGTCTTGTCTTAGATTTGGTCTTTCAGTTTTTCTCTTAAGACTGGTTTTGTGTCTGTGAAGTTTCTGAGCTGTTTTTTGTCTGTGAAACCATGTATTCTTCCATCAAACCGGAAAGTGAGTTTTGCTGGGTATAGTATTCTGGGTGAAGCATTCATTTCATTCAGTCTTGTCGCAATATCCCACCACTGCTTTCTGGCATTGAGTGTTTCTGGTGACAGGTCTGCTGTAAATCTCAGGGAAGCTTGCTTGAACATGATTTCCCCTTTTGATCTTGCCGTTTTCAGAATTCTGTCTCTATCTGTGGGATTTGTCATTGTGAATAGGATGTGTCTTGGGGTGGTTTTTCTGGGGTCTCTTTTGGTTGGTACTCTTCGGGCATGCAGGATTTGATCACATATATTCTTTAGCTCTGGAAGTTTCTCTTTAATGATGTTCTTGACCATTGATTCTTCCTGGAAATTTTCTTCCTGGGTCTCTGGGACTCCAATGATTCTTAAGTTGTTTCTGTTGATCTTATCATAGATTTCTATTTTCGTCTGTTCCCATTCTTTGACTAATTTTTCCATTGTCTGCTCATTTGCTTTAAGTTTTTTGTCCAATCTCTCCTGCTGTATGGAATTGTTATGTATCTCATCTTCCACAGCACCAAGTCTATTCTCAGCTTCTGATACCCTGTCCCAGAGCTTATCCATTTTGTCATTCACTTCGTTTACTGACTTTTTCAGTCCTGTTAGTTGGCATGTTATTTCAGTTTGGAGTTTTGTCATTTCTGCCTTCATATTTTCTTGGTTCTTATTAGTGTTCTGTTCAACTCGATCCATGGTTTCTTGGAGTCTGTTGAGCACCTTCCATATTGCTAGTCTAAAGTCCTTATCTGAGAGGTTGATTAGTTGTTCAGTCATTATCTGGTCCTCAGAATTGTCATCTTCATTCTCTATGTCTGATGCTGGCCTGCGTTGTTTCCCCATTGTCACACTTGTATTGTGGGTTTTTCTATGTGTTGTGGTGGTATTCATTGTCTATATGATGTAGGCAGCACACTCCTCTGGCTCCTCCCTTTCTGGATGGGCTGAGTTGCCTCTAAGGGAGGGGAGTCCTCCGTGGATGAAGCCTCACACTGGGTCAAATCTTAGGCCTGAGCATGCAACAGAGAAGACAGTCCAGAGAGAAATGTTTGCTTCTGTGATATAGCGCCGTTCTTAGTGTGATTTTTCCTTCTTGTTGCAATGGAGTTCTTTCCTTAGAAAGAGTGCACGGCCGCGTAGCGAAGCGGAGCGGCCGTACTCCTCTGAGCCTCTTTTTGCCCCACTCGCAAGAGTTTCACGCAAGAGGACAGTAGACATTCATAGACAGGTCACACTCACAGTCTTTCACAGTTGAGCCCCACTGGGCCAGTGTACTTTCGCGGATTTTCCCCGCCTGGTGTCACACACAGGGAGCCAGCTCTTGCAAAGCTTAGCCGGGTTTTATGCTCTGAAGTCCCTCCCTGAAAATGGCGTTTGGGCGAGCGAGGTTTCTGGAGGCTCTTTTTGCCCCACTCGCAAGAGTTTCATGCAAGAGGACAGTAGACAGACATAGACAGGTCACACTCACAGTCTTTCACAGTTGAGCCCCACTGGGCCAGTGTACTTTTGCGGATTTTCCCCTCCTGGTGTCACACACAGGGAGCCAGCTCTTGCAAAGCTTAGCCGGTTTTCATGCTCTGAAGTCCCTCCCTGAAAATGGCGTCTGGGCGAGCGAGGTTTCTGGAGGCTCTTTTTGCCCCACTCGCAAGAGTTTCACGCAAGAGGACAGTAGACAGACATAGACAGGTCACACTCACAGTCTTTCACAGTTGAGCCCCACTGGGCCAGTGTACTTTCGCGGATTTTCCCCGCCTGGTGTCACACACAGGGAGCCAGCTCTTGCAAAGCTTAGCCGGTTTTCATGCTCTGAAGTCCCTCCCTGAAAATGGCGTCTGGGCGAGCGAGGTTTCTGGAGGCTCTTTTTGCCCCACTCGCAAGAGTTTCACGCAAGAGGACAGTAGACATTCATAGACAGGTCACACTCACAGTCTTTCACAGTTGAGCCCCACTGGGCCAGTGTACTTTCGCGGATTTTCCCCGCCTGGTGTCACACACAGGGAGCCAGCTCTTGCAAAGCTTAGCCGGGTTTTATGCTCTGAAGTCCCTCCCTGAAAATGGCGTTTGGGCGAGCGAGGTTTCTGGAGGCTCTTTTTGCCCCACTCGCAAGAGTTTCATGCAAGAGGACAGTAGACAGACATAGACAGGTCACACTCACAGTCTTTCACAGTTGAGCCCCACTGGGCCAGTGTACTTTTGCGGATTTTCCCCTCCTGGTGTCACACACAGGGAGCCAGCTCTTGCAAAGCTTAGCCGGTTTTCATGCTCTGAAGTCCCTCCCTGAAAATGGCGTCTGGGCGAGCGAGGTTTCTGGAGGCTCTTTTTGCCCCACTCGCAAGAGTTTCACGCAAGAGGACAGTAGACAGACATAGACAGGTCATACTCACAGTCTTTCACAGTTGAGCCCCACTGGGCCAGTGTACTTTCGCGGATTTTCCCCGCCTGGTGTCACACACAGGGAGCCAGCTCTTGCAAAGCTTAGCCGGTTTTCATGCTCTGAAGTCCCTCCCTGAAAATGGCGTCTGGGCGAGCGAGGTTTCTGGAGGCTCTTTTTGCCCCACTCGCAAGAGTTTCACGCAAGAGGACAGTAGACATTCATAGACAGGTCACACTCACAGTCTTTCACAGTTGAGCCCCACTGGGCCAGTGTACTTTCGCGGATTTTCCCCGCCTGGTGTCACACACAGGGAGCCAGCTCTTGCAAAGCTTAGCCGGGTTTTATGCTCTCCCTGTTTTATTTTCTTTGCCAAGATAAGTGTTGGCTTCAGTGTGTGGGCTTTTTACTTCCTTTAAAAAGACCATGTAGAATTACAAAATTATCATTATCAATACAATACTGTCAATTCAGTTCAATTCAATTAATAAGTTGATTAATATAAATATACTTTTTAAGTGACCAAGACATAAACACTTATCTGACATAACTATGTTGGTAAATGGCAAACTGAAGGCATTTTGAGACATGAATAGATTCCATGAAAAAAGAAATTGATTTGTGCAATTTTAGGGAAAATATTATGATCACAGTATTATTTAGGATTCTGTTTTTAAAATTCATAAAATTGAGCTCTCAAAAGAGAACATTAAAGGACTTATTTTCAACCAAGATTTACAAATTGTAGTCTTCCTTAAAGGCTCCTTTTAAAGTCTAGAGAGGAATACTTCTGCTTAGTGAATTTGAATTTTCAGTAATGAGCTCACTGACATGTTTAATCTTTATGTTAATGTCAAAACTGCATAATGGTGATTGACACAACAGCTCTTTGAAACAAGAGGTAGGTTATAAAGAAATTCATTGTTTAAAACCATAGTCATTTTAAAACCACAGACAGTTCTGTGTCATCCACAATCCTACATCTGTTTCCCAAACAGTACTTGGTATTTGCATCAGCCATCTGCATGAGCTGAGAATTTTATGGTGTCCAGTAATCCTGGAGTGTCTCTATAAACACTAATAAAGACAGCCAGTATGTAATCACATTTCTCAATTGATGGGGAGGGTAAACCAAAAGTTTTGAACTTACATTTTAATGAATTAAGGAGTGACTCGAAATGTTACCATGATGGGCCAAAGAGATGTTACAGTGAAGAGCAAGAAAGATAAGACAACAGGCCAGGCTCTTGTCTTGTATGCAATTGATCTCTAGTACTCCAATGGTCTCCCATGTACTGCTAGGAGTTACTCCTGAGTATAGCAGTCAAGAGTAAGGCTCCACATATCCTATAAAATAAAGATATAAAATGTGAGTTTATTTTCACTACCATTAAGCATCAAGCTTGATATTAAACAATAAAAATTGGTATCATTTAAAAAATAATTATAAGCCAACAATGATGTATGCATAAAACATACATACTATCTGATACTATATACATAAAGGCTTTCATTTAGTATGTACTCTGTCTCTGACCTTTTTGTACTTCAGATAATGATACTGAGTTTATTTATTAGTACCATATATAATTATTTTATTTGTTATTATTGATTATATTACACTCATAATTTTTTCAGTGGGGTGGTCACATTCAGTAGTGTCATGCAACTCAGTACTTGTGGGACCATGTAATGCAATAGTTAAGCCCAAGGCCTCACATATACAAGGCAAGTATTTTACCACTGAATTACATCATAGGCTCCCAACTTAAGATTTTTACCACAATTTGCTTAATCATTTCCCCACTAAATTTTTCCAGTTTTGGGATAATACAGATAAAGATAACATAATGTTCATATGTAAGTATTTTAATATGAAGCTTGACTGGAATAACTGGGTCATATGGTATATTCATATTTGCATTAAAAATTACCAAATGTTCCCAAAATGTAAAAAATACACATAAATTAATTTGATATATTAGTTTGTATTTTCTGTTTAATGCAATGTAGGTTTACATATATACATATGATTTTGTACACATATATGAATATAGAGAACATATATACAGTCTCAGAGAGAGCGAGAGGATTTTTTAAGGAACCGATTCATGCTGTAAAAAAGACTGGCTGGTCTAAAATATGTAGATCATGTCAGCATATTGAGATTTCTGGTGACATTTGTATATTACAGTTTTGTGACAAAACCCCTTCTTTAAAAAGCTTGCAGTATTCCTTAATGTTCTTCTTTGTTTGTTTTGTATTCTGGGCCAGACCTGTTTGACACTCAGGGTTTACTCCTGGCTATGCACTCAGAAATCGCCCCCTGGCTTGTGAGGACCATATGGGACACTGGGGAATCAAACCGCAGAGGCCTTACCTCTAGTGCCACCTCTCAGATCCCTCCCTTAATGTTTTAATGGACTGAATGAAGCCCACATAAATTATTGAATAATTCACTTTATTTAAAGTTAGTCAGTTGCAAGAGTAAATCACATATCTAAAATACCTTTATAGGGCTGGAGTGGTAATTCAGAGGTAGGCATTTGCCTTGCACACAATGGACCCAGGAAGGACGTTCGATCCCTAGTGTCCCATATGATCCCCAAGCCATGAGCAATTTCTGAGCACATAGGCAGGAGCATCACCGGATGTGGGCCCAAAACAAAGCAAAACAAAACATAAAATACTTTTATATAAAATCTTAACATAAAGATTAGTGCTTGACCAATCAACTGGGCACAATAACATAGCCATATTAGCATATTTTGTAAATTGGAAGCATTTGTTACATAGTCTTTGTAAAGCCTGGAATAAGATCAGAAGATAATTTAAGAGAAGTAACATGTTTTGTTACTTGGTGGTATGACTTACAACCAGCTGTCCATATTTGGAAGATATTCCTGGTTCTGTTCTAAGGGGAGGCCTTTGGAGATGTTTGGTGGATCATACATGATTCCAGCAATTGGCAGTGTACAAGGCAAGTGCCTTAATACATGTACTACTTCTTTATTCCTTCAATAACATTTTAATAATTATGCCTCTATTTCCAAAATAATCACTGGCTGTCTAGTTGTTTGTATATAAACTTAGAGCAAAATGTTTCTTTATTTAACTTCTAGAGACCAAAGATATCTTTATCTTCTATGCACAATTGTTTGTCAGAAAAATATCTTTGTATAAAAATTTATTTTAAAAAAAAGGTAAAAAAAGTAAAGAATAAGGAAAAGCAAACACTAAAGAAATAACCATATGAAATCATCTTTACAATGTCCTTTTTTTTGGTATGAAATTTATTCTTTTATACCAGAATTTTAGTGAAGACCTAAAGATACAAAGAGCATTCCAACATCCTGAGACATTTCTACTCATCCTAGATTGTCAATATCCTTCCCTTATCTATGGTTTTGTCTTTATCCATTAAGTAAAGCTTAGCTTAGCAGAGAGCCATGGTCTTCATGACATTCAAGTTTTTACAGGAAGATGTATGGGAAAGTGTCTGAGTTAGTTCCAATAGTTTCCATGTGGGTTCCTAATATTTCTCAAGAAGTCCTCAGGGTGAAGAAAATGGCAAGTGTTTCAGATGTTGGTGAATGGGGGAACAACAAGAATTGATGAGTAAAATACTGAGTCACTGGGATGGGATTCAATAAAAACAATGGTGTGCATTTGTGTGAGTGCGTGTGCGTGTGTGTGTGTGCGTGCAAAGGGTTTTTTAATTTGGAAAAAGAAAAATAATTTTATTTTAATAAATTTGTATTTAAAACTAAAGATTTTCTTTGACCTTGCAGAAACCATGGTTTCTCATCCCCCCTACCCCTGCAATATTTTGTTTAGGATGATAATACCTGGCATGCTTAGTTGGATGCTCCTGTACACAATATGCAGTGCTTCTCAGACTAAATTCTTTATTTAAAAAAGAGCTATTAAAGCTTAAGATGGCCACATCCAATTTATAAATGTAAATGCAATATGAATGAGAAGAGAAGAGTGACTTGGAGATACATCAGTAGAAAAAGGAATACTTTACCAGACAGACTTTTATTGAGGCATGAAGAATACACAGCATCATGAATAAACAACAGCTTGGGAACATTACAGCCTCGAAATCTACTTTAAAAGAGAATAACTGAAGGGTCTAATTTATTAAAGGCAATAAACCCCCATGAAACTGTCAAACTTCTACTCAAAGATGGCACAAAATTCCATGACAATACTATCAAAAGACTAAATGAACCAAAAAAGAGACACAGAATGGCAAAATGGATTATAATATTGAATCCAACACATTTCTACCTGCAAGAAACAAATTTGATTTGTAAGAATAAACAGACTCAAAGTCAAAGGATAAAAACAATCCTTCAAGCAACTTCCTTAAAAAGGGTGAGGTGGCCATATTTAAATCGTATGATATATATTTCAGTAAAAAAATTATGAGACAGAGAGGGTAATTCCTTAATATTAAAGGGATATAAACACCAGAAGGAAATAACACTCTTAACATATATAAACTTAATGAAGTGTAAGAAGACTACTTAAAACAACTGATAATAAACTTGAAGAAAGACAATAGCAACAGAATAGTAGTGCAAGACTTAAACAGTGCTTTATTAATTCTTGATAAATCAAAGTTAGACCATATGCTCCAAGATATCTCCAAGATAGACCATATGCTCAGCCATAAATTATATTTCCATAAGATAAAGAGGAGAGAAATTGTGTCAACCAGAATCTTCCGAGACCATGGTACACTGGAAATAAAAAGCACGTTAAAAACAGAAGCCACTGCTCCTGCTGACTCATTCTATGTGTTCCTTTTTCTTCTACTTCCATTGAATGTGTACTTTTTTTGCTACAGGATTCAGCTCCAAATGGACCCCTAGTTTGGGAATACCACCTAATCCCTTACTACTGCAAACCATTTCTAAGACTTCATAAGACTATGATGTGGTACGAGATCTACTTAAATGTCAACGAGCTAAATTCCCCCATTAAAAGACACAAAGTAGATGGATGGATCAGAAAACAAAAGCCAGACATCTTCTGCCTCAAAGAAACACAACAAAAAGAACAGGACAGGAACAGGCTTAGAATTAAAGGATGAAAATCAATTATTCAAGCCAATGGAAAACAAACAAACAAAAAAGTCAGGACAGCCATTCTTATATCAGGACAAATTGCTTTCAACCTCAAGAAATTGCTTAGAGACCAAGAGGTTCACTACCTACTGATCAGGGTAACATTAGACCAAGATGTACTAATCCTGATCAATATTTATGTTGACTGTAGAGCCAGAAATATATGTAAGGCATTTTCTCACAATTCTAGAGAAACATGTGAAAGGAAATGTGTTAGTAGTAGGAGATTTTAATACTCAAACATCACAGCTAGACAGATCCACTAGGCAGAAAACTAGCAAAGACATAAGAGCCCTAAGTAAGAAATTAGGGGAAATGGGCCTAATGGGTGTACACAGGGTTCTTCACCCCAAAAAAGCAGAATATACTTTCTTCTCAAGTGCACATGGAAACTTCTCTAGAATAGACCATGCCTTAGAATATAATTCTAGTTTGCACAAAGTCACAAACATAAGGATTATTAGAAACTCCTCAGACCATTATGCAACAGAAACCAAAATGGATTGTACAAAGAAACTGGAAAAAATTAAACATCTGGAGATTAAACAACATGCTACTAAACAATAGCTGGATCAAAGAGGAAATCAAGGAAGAAATAAAAAGACTCCTTAAGATGAATGATAATGAGGAAACAAATTGTCAAAATCTGTGGGACACAGCAAAAGCAGTAATTAGGGGGAAACTCATAGCAATACAGGCCTATGCCAGGAGAGAGGAAAAGGACAAAATCAACAGTTTACAACGAGCTGGAAAAACAGCAACAAAGAAACCCAAACACAGCCAGAAGAAAAGAAATAATAAAAATCAGGGCAGAAATAAAAACATAAAAACAAAAAAAAATACAAAAAAATCAAGGAGACCAAGAGTTGTTTTTTTTTTTTTTAAAGAATAAACAAGATAGACAAACTGCTGGCAAGACTCACCAAAAAAAGGGGAAAACACCCAAATAAATAGGATAAAAAATGAAAGCGGAGAACCCCAAGCAGTTCAAGACATCATGAAGGAGTACTGTGAACAAAACTATACTCAGTGAGGATAGAGAACACAGAAGAAACGAACAGATTTCTGGAACAATATAGTCTTCCGAGACTGAATAAGGAGGATGCAGAAAGCCTAAACAATCCAATCACATCTGAGGAAATTGAAACAGTAATTAAGAAACTCCCCAAGAACAAAAGTCCAGGTCTATATGGTTTTATGGGTAAATTTTATCAAACATTTAGAGAAGAATTACAACCACTGACCCTCAGGCTCTTCCAAAATATTGAGAAGACAGGAATTCTTCCTAACTCCTTTTACAAGGTGAATATCACACTCATTCCCAAAGATGGCAAAGACTCTGCCAAGATGGAAAACTACAGGCCAATTTCACTAATGAACATAGATGCAAAAATCCTCAACAAAATCTTAGCAAACTGAATCCAACAATACATCAAAAAAAATTATACACTATGACCAGGTGGGTTTCATACCAGCGATGCAAGGATGGTTCAATACATGCAATAAAATCAACATTATACATCACATCAATAAGAAGAAAGACAAAAACCACATAATCATATTAATTGATATAGAGAAGGCAATTGACAAAATCCAAGACCCATTCATGCTGAAAACACTCAGCAAAATAGGGTTAGAAGGAACCTTCCTGAAGATAGCTACAGTTATCTATAAAAACACAGCTAACATTATTCTTAATAATGAAAAACTGAAAACATTTTCACTAAGATCAGGAACTAGGCAAAGCTTCCCAATTTCTTAACTCTTATTCAACATAGTTTTAGAAGTATAAGCAATAGCTATCAGACAAGAGAAGGGAATTCAAGGAGTCCAGATAGGGAATGATGAAGTCAAACTATCTCTTTTTGCAGATGATATGATGATATACATAGAAAACCTTACAAAGTTCACAGTAAAACTCCTAGAAACAATAATCCAATACAGAAAAATGGCTGGCTACAAAATTAATACACAAATGACAATAGCATTCCTCTATACAAATAATGAAGTAGAGGAGAAAGACATTAAGAAGTCAATCCAATTTAAAATAGTATCTAAAAATATCAAGTACCTGATAATCAACCTGACAAGAGAAGTGAAAGACCTATACCATGAAAACTTCAAAACACTCCAGAAAGAAATTGAAGAGGACCTAAGGAAATAAAAGTATCAACATAATCAAAATGACTATCTTGCCTAAATTACTATATAGATACAATGCAATTCCTATCCAAATTCATACACCATTTATTAAGAAACTAGAACAATCAGTTATGAAGTTCATCTGGAACCACAAAAAACCTAGGTTAGCCAAATCCATACTGAAAAACAAGAAACTGGGTGGCATTTCTTTACTAAACTGAAGCT
The DNA here is from genome assembly GCF_024139225.1 of Suncus etruscus. Lineage (NCBI taxonomy): Eukaryota > Metazoa > Chordata > Mammalia > Eulipotyphla > Soricidae > Suncus > Suncus etruscus. The sequence goes on along the minus strand of NC_064852.1, from coordinate 108,754,897 downwards.
TTAGTATGAAACCATAGTTTCAAAACAGCATGATACTGGAACAAAGACAGAGTATCAGACCAGTGGGTTAGAACAGAATATTCAGAGATACCACAAATATATGGTCAACTGATATTTGGCAAAGCATCTAAGAATCTGAAATGAAACAAAGACAGTTTCTTCAACAAATGGTGTTGGAACAACTGGATAACCACCAGTAAGAAACAAAAGATTGTTCCATATTTCAAAACCTACACAAAAATCAACTCAAAATGAATTAAAGATCTGGAAATCAGACCCAAATCTATAAAGTTCATTGAGGAAAAATAAGTAGAACACTACAAGATTTTTACCCAAAAAGTCTTTGATGATGGAATGCCAATGGTAAGAGTAATAGCATCAAACTTAAACAAATGGGATTACATGAAACTAAAGAGTTTCTGTATGGCAAAAGAAACACTGGCTAAAACTAAAAGACAGCTAACAGAATGGGAAAAAATTTTTACACTCGAGATATCAGATAAAGGATTAATATCTAGGATATTCAAAGCACTCAGAAAGGTGAGCCCACAAAACCCTATAAAGCCATAGAAAAATGGGGAGAAGAAATGAATAGACACTTTTCCAAGGAAGACAGATGGCCAAGAAACACATGAAAACATATTTATCATTACTCATCATTAGAGAAATCCAAATTAAGACAACAATGAGGTACCATCTAACACAGGTGAGGATGGAACACATCAAAAATAATGGGTCCAATCTCTGTTGGGGAGGATGTGGTAGGAAATGGACTCTCATCCACTGCTGATGGGAATGCTGCCTGGTCCAACCCCTATGGAAATCAGTATGGAGGGTGCTTATTAAACTCAGAATTGAGCTGCCATATGATGCAGCAATCACACTCCTGAGTATCTACCCCAAGATGGAAGAATATTCATCCCAAAGTATGTGTGCATTCTACTATTCATCGCAGCACTCAGAACAATAGCCAACAACTGGAACCAACCTTGATGCCCAACAATGAATGAAATGATCATGAAGATGTGGTATTTATACATAGCAAAAAGAAATGATACAATCATGGATTTTTCAGCAACATGGATGGATCTCCAAAATATTATGTTAAACAAAGTAAGCCAGAAGAGGAAGGATAAATACAAAATGGTAGCACTTCTTTGAGGTATTCAAAACATATACCACATTTACATATAGTACTACATGAAAAAATACAAGGGTTAAAAAGGTATAAACTCCAAACACCATAGGTGCCACCATATAAAGAGGTGAAGTGTTCAAATGAAGTGGAGGGGTGACCACACAAAAACGTGAATATCCATTAAAACCTAAAGAATCCAGCAACAGTTTTGAGTGAACAGGTGTGCAATCAACCTCTAACCACAAAGGTCTATAATAATGTCTTAATGTATTTTTCCACAAAACTAGGTGCAGAATATGATTGGAATCCTGGTCTCCCACTGCAGTGATTACTAACAATATGCTTTAATTCCTTAATTTTTACCAGATATAAAATAACCCTTCAACTTCTTTGTCCACAGGGGGCCTTGGAAACAAAGAGTGGACACCCTAATTTTAAACCTTGGTGGTCAATCATACTGGATACCATATACAGTGTCCATTATGTCTATGTCTTGATAAAATACTTTATTTAACCCACTTCCTTTTATTTATGTCTTCTGTTAGGATCCAAAGCATGTTCATTCAGACCACTAGAACAGTCAATGGCGCACCACAGACTTATGCTACAGGTCCCACTCCTTGAACAAGTTTTGGCAAATCACTACTTCTCTTTCTTTCTTTCTTTCTTTCTTTCTTTCTTTCTTTCTTTCTTTCTTTCTTCTTTCTTTCTTTCTTTCTTTCTTTCTTTCTTTCTTTCTTTCTTTCTTTCTTTCTTTCTTTCTCTCTCTCTCTCTCTCTCTCTCTTTCTTTCTTTCTTTCTTTCTTTCTTTCTTTCTTTCTTTCTTTCTTTCTTTCTTTCTTTCTTTCTTTCTTTCTTTCTTTCTTTCTTTCTTTCTTTCTTTCTTTCTTTCTTTCTTTCTTTCTTTCTTTCTTTCTTTCTTTCTTTCTTTCTTTCTTTCTTTCTGTTTTCTCTCTTCTTCCCCCTACTTCATTTTTCCTTATGTCATTTATTCTTCATCAGTTAAATACATTTAAAAAAAGTTCTCATTGTCAGTTGGTCCTTTGGAAAGATACCTCTATACTTAAGATGCAGTGGACTATACTACATAGGATAACCACATCCTATAGTCCTCACCACCACATTGCTTAGTACTCTAGATGTGAAAACTGTGCTTATCCTAAAAAGCTCCAGCCACTATATAATCCTAAAACCTTTATTTAGCAAAGACAATCCCCGTCAGTGATGAAGGCCTTGAAAGTGAAAAACCCTCCAATACCGACACACTGAAATAAAATGTCAACTAACAGGCCTGAAAAACTCAGTAAACAAAGTGAATGAAAAAATGGATAGGCTCGAGAACAGGGTATTAGAAGCTGAGAATAGACTTGGTGCTGTGGAAGATGAGATACATAAAAATTCCATACAGCAGGAGAGATTGGACAAAAAACTTAAAGCAAATGAACAGACAATGGAAAAATTAGATAAAGAATGGGAACAGATGAAAATAGAAGTTTATGATAAGATCAACAGACACGACTTAAGAATCATTGGAGTCCCAGAGACCCAGGAAGAAAATTTCCAGGAAGAATCAATGGTCAAAAACATCATTAAAGAGAAACTTCCAGAGCTAAAGAATATATGTGATCGGGGCCGGGCGGTGGCGCTGGAGGTAAGGTGCCTGCCTTGCCTGCGCTAGCCTAGGATGGACCGCGGTTCGATCCCCCGGCGTCCCATATGGTCCCCCAAGAAGCCAGGAGCAACTTCTGAGCGCATAGCCAGGAGTAACCCCTGAGCGTCACAGGGTGTGACCCAAAAACCAAAAAAAAAAAAAAAAAGAATATATGTGATCAAATTCTGCATGCTCGAAGAGTACCAACCAAAAGAGACCCCAGAAAAACCACCCCAAGACACGTCCTAGTCACAATGACAAATCCCACAGATAGAGACAGAATTCTGAAAACAGCAAGATCAAAAGGGGGAATTACATTCAAGCAAGCATCCTTGAGATTTACAGCAGACCTGTCACCAGAAACACTCAATACCAGAAAGCAGTGGTGGGATATTGTGACAAGACTGAATAAAATGAATGCTTCACCTAGAATACTGTACCCAGAAAAACTCACTTTCTGGTTTGATGAAAGAACACATGGTTTCCCAGACAAAAACAGCTCAGAAACTTTACAGGCTCAAAGCCAGTCTTAAGGGAAAAGCTGAAAGACCAAATTTAAGACAAGACTAACCAAAAGACACACCAAATTTCGATATAAAGATGGCATTAAATCCCAGGAAATTCTTTCTCTCAACGTTAATGGACTAAGTGCACCAGTTAAGAGACACAGAGTGGCTAAATGTATCAGAAAACTCAATCCAACATTCTGCTGCCTACAAGAAACGCACCTCAATAGTCAGAACAAACATAGACTCAAAATACGATGCTGGAAAAAAATGATACAAGCAAACAACACCCATATAAATGCTGGATTGGCCATACTAATATCAGATAATGCAACTCAGGAAGGTTGTAAGGGACAAAGATGGACATTTTATATTAAGCAAGCGGTATGTAGAGCAGGAAGAAATAACTCTCCTAAACATATATGCACCGAATGAGGGGCCAGCAAAAAATATTTAATACAACTGTTGACAAATCTGAAAAATAATATCAATAACAACACAATAATTCTGGGGGATCTCAATATGGCTTTGTCAACACTGGATCGGTCAACCAGACTGAAACCCAACAAGAATATACTAGACATGAGGAGAGAAATGGAAGAAAGAGGCCTAGTGGATATATATAGGACACTCCATCCCCAGAAACCTGGATACACATTCTTCTCCAATGTACATGGGTCATTCTCCAGGATAGACTACATGCTGGCACATAAAACATACCTCCATAGTATCAAGCACATAGAAATTTTGCAGACTACCTTCGCTTACTACAAGGCTCTGAAATTATTTGTGAATTCCAAAGGGACTCAGAAGAAAAACCTTAACACCTGAAAGTTAAACAACCTCATACTGAATAACCAGTGGGTCCGAGATGAAATCAAGGAGGAAATCAAAAGGTTCCTGGAAACAAATGACAATAAAGACACAAACTATCAGAACTTATGGGACACAGCAAAAGCAGTACTGAGAGGAAAATTTATAGCTTTGCAAGCACACATCAGGAAGGAAGAAGAACCTTACCTGAGTAGCTTAATGACACAGCTAATAGAACTAGAAAGTACCCAACAAAAGGACCCAAGAATAGGGAGACAAAAGGAAATAACAAAGCTGAGAGCAGAAATCAATGAAGTGGAAACCCAAAAAACAATCTGAAAGTTCAACAAAAGCATAAATGGGTTATTTGAAAAAATAAATAAGACTGATAGACCACTGGCAAACCTAACAAAGAAAGAGAGAGAGAGAAACTTGATACCTCGTATTAGGAATGACAAAGGAGAGATCATTACTGATATGAAAGAGATTCAAAGTGTAATCAGAAACTACTTTGAGAAACTCTACGCCACTAAAAATGAGAACCTGGAAGCAATGGATAAATTCTTGGACTCTTCCACGGTTGAAGGAAGAGGATGTAGCATATCTAAACACCCCCATCACCATTGATGAAATTAAAACGGTAATCAAATGTCTGCCGAAAAACAAAAGCCCAGGCCCAGATGGATTCACTAATGAATTTTTTCAAACTTTCCAAGAGGAACTACTACCAATCCTGGCAAGACTCTTCCATGAAATTGAACAAACGAAAACACTTCCAAATAGCTTTTATGAAGTCAACATCACCTTGATACCTAAACCAGACAGAGTTGCTACGAAAAAAGAAAATTACAGACCAATATTCCTGATGAATGCAGGTGCAAAGATCCTCAACAAAATACTGGCAAATAGGATTCAATGCCTCATTAAGAAGATCATCCACCATGATCAAATAGGTTTCATCCCAGGGATGCAAGAATGGTTTAACATCCATAAATCTATCAACATAATACACAACATCAACAACAAGAAAAATAAAAACCACATGATCATATCAGTAGATGCAGAGAAATCATTTGATAAGGTCCAACACCCATTCTTGATCAAAACTCTCAGCAAGATGGGAAAGGAAGGAACCTTTCTCAATATAGTTAAGGCCATCTACCACAAGCCAGTGGTAAATATTATCCTCAATGGAGAAAAACTAAAAGCCTTCCCTTTAAATTCTGGCACAAGACAAGGCTGTCCTCCCTCACCACTCCTATTCAACAATGCAGTGGAAGTACTTGCTGTAGCGATTAGGCAAGAAAATGATATCCATATAGGAAAGGAAGAAGTCAAGCTTTCACTGTTTGAAGATGACATGATACTCTACTTAGAAAACCCTAAAGACTCTACCAAAAAGCTTCTAGAAACAATAAACTCATATAGCAATGTGGCAGGCTACAAAATTAACACACAAAAATCAATGGCCTTTCTATACACCAATAGTAATAAGGATGAAATGGACATTAAGAAAACAACCCCATTCACTATAGTGCCACACAAACTCAAATACCTTGGTATCAACTTGACTAAAAATGTGAAGGATCTATACAAAGAAAACTATAAAACTCTGCTCCAAGAAATAAGAGAGGACACACAAAAATGGAAAGGCATACACTGCTCATGGATTGGCAGGATTAACATCATCAAAATGTCAATACTCCCCAAGGCATTATACAGATTTACTGCTATCCCTCTAAAGATACCCAGACATTGTTCAAAGAAGTGGATCAGGCACTTTTGAAATTCATTTGGAACAATAAACACCCTCGAATAGCTAAAGCAATCATTGGGAGAAAGAATATGGGAGGAATTACTTTCCCCAACTTTAAACTGTACTACAAAGCAATAGTTATCAAAACAGCATGGTATTGGAATATGGTCAGGCACTCAGATCAGTGGAATAGGCTTCAATACTCAGAAAATGTTCCCCAGATATACAATCACCTAATTTTTGATAAAGGAGCAGGAAATCCTAAATGGAGCACGGAAAGCCTCTTCAACAAGTGGTGTTGGCACAATTGGATAGCCACTTGCAAAAAATTGAACTTAGACCCCCAGCTAACATCATGAACAAAGGTAAAATCCAAATGGATTAAAGACCTCGATATCAGCCCCAAAACCATAAGATATATAGAACAGCACATAGGCAAGACACTCCAGGACATTACAGGCATCTTCAAGGAGGAAACTGCACTCTCCAAGCAAGTGAAAGCAGAGATTAACAGATGGGAATATATTAAGCTGAGAAGCTTCTGCACCTCAATGAAAATAGTGCCCAGGATACAAGAGCCATCCACTGAGTGGGAGAAACTATTCACCCAATACCCATCAGATAAGGGGATAATCTCTAAAATATACAAGTTACTGACCGAACTTTACAAGAAAAAAAACACCTAATCCCATCAAAAAATGGGGAGAAGAAATGGACAGACACTTTGACAAAGAAGAAATACAAATGGCCAAAAGACACATGAAAAATGCTCCACATCACTAATCATCAGGGAGATGCAAATCAAAACAATGATGAGATACCACCTCACACCCCAGAGAATGGCACACATCACAAAGAATGAGAATAAACAGTGTTGGCGGGGACGTGGAGAGAAAGGAACTCTTATCCATTGCTGGTGGGAATGCTGTCTAGTTCAACCTTTATGGAAAGCGATATGGAGATTCCTCCAAAAACTGTAAATCGAGCTCCCATACAATCCAGCTATACCACTCCTAGGAATATACCCTAGGAACACAAAAATACAATACAAAAACCCCTTCCTTACACCTATATTCATTGCAGCACTATTTACCATAGCAAGTCTCTGGAAACAACCAAGATGCCCTTCAACAGATGAATGGCTAAAGTAACTGTGGTACATATACACAATGGAAGATTATCCAGCTGTCAGGAGAGATGAAGTCATGAAATTTTCCTATACATGAATGTACACTGAATCTATTATGCTGAGTGAAATAAGTCAGAGAGAGAGAGAGAGAGAGAGTGAGAGAGAGAGAGAGAGAGAAATCAGAATGGTTTCACTCATCTATGGGTTTCAAGAAAAATGAAAGACATTCTTGCAATAATAATTTTCAGACACAAAAGGGAAAAGAGCTGGAAGTTCTAGCTCACCTCAGGAAGCTCACCACAAAGAGTGATGAGTTTAGTTAGAGAAATAACTTCATTTTGAACTGTCCTAATAATGAGAATATATGAGGGAAATGGAAAGCCTGTCTAGAGTTCAGGCCGGGGTCGGGTGGGGAGGAGGGAGATTTGGGACATTGTTGCACTGGTGATGGGTAGTTTTCTCTACATGACTGAAACCCAAACACAATCATGTTTGCAATCAAGGTGTTTAAATAAAATATATATATATATATAAAGAAATAATATATAGTTCCCTAGATAATGAACAAATAATTCTTTTCAAATATTCAATTAAATTATTTTCTAATGATAGAAAAATATGATTATATATAAAGTTAAAAATAGCCTAAACAATATTATAGTCAAGTTGGAATTGAACTTACTGTTGTAAGTATACCGACTTAGAGTAATACTTTTTCATTTTTCATATAGTTTTTTATACAGTAGTCTATCAATTTAATTTTTTCCACTATTCATATATATGTAAAGTTGTTACAAAGACCAAATAACCAAATCCTTATTTGAATTTTAAAGTCACAGGAAAAACATACTTGTGCATTAGTTAAGTTTCTTTATCTCTGTTTTGGCAGGAGAGGAGTTCTGGGTGGTAGGAGTCTGAAAGTCTAGAAAAGATTAAACGATGGTATTTTCTTCTGTTAATCTCTGCATTCCATATTACCAACTACCTTACATAATGGAACAAGATTCCTAAGTCATCTCTTAAGAATGCACATCACATCCTAGGGTCTTAGTTAAAACTGTTTTTAGAAATGATATCCAGTTCTGAATACCTCATTTAATCTACTTGTTTACAAATAAACAACTAAATTTCTTTAAAAGCATAAAGTTAGCAGTATCTGACTGAAACAAGCAGATTCAAATACAGAACAACGATTCTTAATATTTTATTTGAGTAAAGCAAAATATCACTAGTTGAGTAATAGACTTGTAGGGATAGTGAATAAGGTGCTTGTCTTAAATACAGTTGATTGAGGTTTGATTTTCAGCACCCTATTTAGCCCTCTGATCCCTGCCAGGATTGTCTTAATAAATGCAGGGTGTAGCCCTGCTAAAAGAGCAAATATTGAAGAGGATTGCAATGACCATTTTTCTAGATCTTGTCCCTAGAAAAGAAAATGCTCTGAATTTCTGTATATCATGATATCTGTTTATTATGTATTTTGTCTATTATGATGTGTTAGGAGTAATTTATAGTATCACGCTTTAAAAATACTATTCTAGAATTGTTATTATTAAAGAAAGAATTATATCCCACTGCACTTTCTATCTTTGGTGTTTTCAAAAGTTGTTTCTAAATTTTGTATTTTGACTATATGAAGCTTAGTTACAATTTAGTCCTGGAAGTGCTCTGGGGACCATATGGTAATGAGAACCTGGGTGATCTGTGTGTAAGGCCCTATATCTGTATTACCTCTCTAGCTCTACTTTATACTAGTTCAAAAATTCTATCCATAAGAAATATAACCCTTCTTACATTTTGAATCTCTTCCATGAGAAATAAGTACAGCCTTTTTAAAAATAACATAATCTAGTCTAGGGGTCTGAATGACAGCACAGCAGTAGGACAAGTAGGATGGACTGGAGATTTGACCCTTGGCATTCTATATGGTCCCCTAAGTCAACAGTAACCCCTAAGTACTGCCAGATATGGCCCAAAAACACAAAAATAAGAAACATAGTAACATAGAAACATTTTTTAGAACATTTTAGAATAAGTGTATATCACCTATTAATTTATAGAAATTGTCATAATTGGGGCCAGCGAAGTGGCGCTTAGAGGTAAGGTGTCTGCCTTGCAAGCACTAGCCAAGGAAGGACCGCGTTTAGGTTCAATCTCCCGTGTCCCATATGGTCCCCCCAAGCCAGGGGCAATTTCTGAGCGCTTAGCCAGGAGTAATCCCTGAGCATCAAACGGGTGTGGCCAGAAAAAAAATACCAAAAAAAAAGAAATTGTCTTAATTATCTAAATGGACTTTTAATTGTAAAGATGTAAATTTATTTGCATCAATATTTATTTGTATAATAAAAAGTATTAATATTTACACAAATGCTAGTAATCTGTAAAGGCAAAGGGACAGTTTATATTTCCTACATTCATATAAAGGTTTAATAACCCTTGATAACTTGGAGTAAATCACTTCAAGTATTTTACTCCTACTTTATGAGAACAATTTTTGAGTACTATTTCTGTGCTATTTTGAGTGCTATTTGAGAACTATTTGAGTGTTTATTTCTTTTGATTTTCATATTTCTCAAAGGGAGTATTTATTTTTCTAAATATTAAAAAACATGTGACCTGCAAATTCACTTTAGCTGCTCATGGAATCAAATTTTTTTTACTAGAGTAACTAATTCTTCAGGACTTGGATTAGTGCACCATATTTCCTTTATAAATATCTAGATGAGTCTATTGGATAGCTTGCATGCAAATTCTGGTATAGCTTATTTGGCAGGTCACTTTTGATTTTAATATCGCTCTTACCTTCTAAATTAAGCTTTTATTATATTTCTGTCTCAACTGAAGTTTTTTTTTTCAGTGAGAAGCATGACTTGCATTTCTTGTTCTTTTTGTTTGAAATGTATATAAATAAAAAATACCTAATTAAGAGAATAACTAGATCAATTTTTAAGTGGAGAGTTATAGGTCTCAAACACGTTCAAAGTTGACTATGACAATAGTGAAGAAGTACTCGAATAAAATTATGCTATTTTATCTGAGAATAATTTTCCTAGCTTAATTATTAATTAGTTTGTTTTGTTTTCTTGTTTGATATTATATTTTTTGAAGAAAATAGTGAAGATAATTTTGTTTTGTCTTGGTTTAACTTTGCAAATTATAGTTTTATTAGCACTGTTTTATTTTAAATTTAACTGAAAAAGTTGTCTGATCAATGATCTTTTACAAAGCATTTACCTAAACAACTGAGTTGATACCCAACTCCTATTGTGCATAGATTGGAAAATAACTTTACCAATCATTGAATCTATACTTCAATTCTAAAAGTAAATATAACTAGAAGAATAAATCTGAATGTTTTATACACTGTTACATGTTAATATATTGCACATACATATTATTTCCATATTATTTCAATTTCACAATACATTAAAAACAGTCATATTAAAATATATCTCAGGGTCTGGAGCGACAGCACAGCAGCTAGGGCGTTTGCCTTGTACTTGGTCGACCTAGGTTTGATCCTTGGCATCCCATATGGTTCCTTGAACCTGTCAGGAGTGATTTTTGAGCACAGGGCCAAGAGTAACCCCTAAGCACCTCTGGGTATGGCTCAAACACCAATATATAAATCTGGGCAGAGAGATATTAGAATGGATAGGGTGTATTTGCCTTGCACAGGGCCAACCTGGGTTAGATCCCTAACACTCCATTTGCTCCCCTGAACTCATGTGATATAATCAATCTCTAAGCACCACCAGATGTGGCCCAAAACAAATAAAAATAAAACCACTCACACAACTACACAATTCTCCCATTGATAAAATTAAGATTTTATGCAATTTTAATGGTATTTATATTGATTAGATGTCTTAGAAACATCTAATCTAATGTGTTAGAAACATCTAATCAATATTTTACATGTGTATTGGACATATATAAACACACATATTAAAATATATATCTTAGAGAGAACACATTAATTTTAAAAAAAACTATTTTTGCATCAGCAATAATTTATTCAAGTTTTTATTTTCTCACATATGCATAGCAGGTCCTGTCTAAATCTATGCTTTGAACAATCTAATAAGAAAACAATGTACTTTGAAAAGATCGATCTTTACAAATGTTATATATGAGCATTTGCAATTTTTTCCCCTTACAAACTGCATGGGTATAAACTCGATTTTCTTGTTACTGTGAAACTGGTAGAATTTCTAAATGGGTTTTTCAGCCCTGTATAAAAAATAAAAACTAGGACACAAAACTCCAGATATTTATCAAACTTGATTATCTTACACAGTTTTAGAAAGTTAGTTTTGGGTCTCTATATGTCCTATGTCCAAGCTTCATGCTGATTCCTCCCTGGTTCTGTGCACGTTGCTACTGGCTTGACCTTTGTTGTTCAAGCAAGTAAGTCTCTTGCTGATGATTTATAATCTGCCTCTCTTCTAGCTGGCAATTACTCTGTCCTCAGGGCCTTCTTTGGTTTTCTGACTACATGCATTTGAGTGAGATTTGCTGCTATTTATGCTTTCTGCTTGGGTAAGGGTAAGGGGTCAAAGAAAGATAACACTCTGCCCTGATCAAAGCATAAATTACCCCTAATATGTGCTTCCCCATTCTAAATGTTCTTATTCCTTTCCCTATCCCTTTCCCTATACAAATGGTTAACCCTTATGTTGATATTTAAGATGGCCAATTGCATTTATTTATTTATTTATTTATTTTTGGGGCCACACCCAGTAATGCTCTGAGGTTACTCCTGGGTATGTGCTCAGAAATTGTTCCTGGCTTGAGGAGAGGCCAGGGGATCTAACTGCTGTCTGTCGTAGGTCAGCCTCGTGCAAAGCAAACGCCCCACCATTGCACCACCGCTCCAGCTCCTAATTGCATTTATTAAATTATCTGCTGTCCCTCCCTTCATCCTCTATCTTGCCTTAACACTGACTCAAAATATTTTGTTCTTTTGAGGCCGGGTGAGGGGTACATCTGGCAGCGTGTAGGGCTAACTTCTGGCTGAACTTTTAGGATTACTTCCAGCTGAGCTAGGGGGACCATATGGGGTGCTGGACTTGAAGCCATGTCAGTCAATTGCAATGCAAGTGGCCAGACCTGTGTAGTGTCTCTCCAGCCCCTGAATATTTTTCCCTTGATTACTTTGATAAGAAATTAGGTATGTAAGAAATGTTTGTCTTAAGGTTAAATACTCAACTAATATGTTGTGAAGGTTAAATTTAAATCCTTGAAGTTTGCCTCTTAAAAGTGCCTCTTTTGCACTTTTCTGTGGTAGTAACAATAGATGGGTTGGAAAAGCCAAAAGTGAAATTAGGAATAAATAAACCAGACATAGTAAAAAAAAAAAAAAAGTAAGGACTGATTCAGAGCCTATTCTTGGAGAAATCATTTTGGCATGACATTTAAAACACACCACATACACACACACACACACACACACACACACACACACACACACATGCAGTGAAATAATGAACTTGAGAAACTAGGTTAAAAAGTTTTCATGGTGCTTTTCATAAGACTCCAAGCAACCCAACTGGCACTTTATTCTGTTATAAAGATATAGCTCATCATTTCATTCAGGTGGGCTCTTTATATGGTTGAGTTGTCATTTCTTTGGCATGTTCCATAATAAATCCAGATGTCATTTCCCTTTGGGAAATGTATCAACAGTTTCACAGCAATACTCATGTTTTGTTGTTAAATTGGTGTATTTTAAGCAGAGAGATTAAAGGGTTTTGCATTTCCAGGCTTGCCTGTATCTTATGCCTTGTCACACCCAAGTCACAGATTTAAATTTTAATGATTTCAGCTTCATTCAAAAGCTAGACAGAGAGTTGGAAAGACATTCATACTTAAAAGCAAACTGGATATATGGGTGGGGTCTGACAAGCTACACCTTGTAGGTCCTTATTTAGACAGAAGAAACAAAACTAAATCTAGCAATAGGTAATCTTTTTTATAGGGAGAGATACCAACTAAAATATTTCAGATAAAGATATGTCATCTTTCAGCTAATGCACATTTTCTTTAGATGTAGCATATTTTTGTCCCCCCATTCACAATACAGACCAGGCAAAGGGCCTGGTTTGAGGTGTATATGGTGAGCATTTACTGTACCTCAAGATGTAGCATTTTTTAAGATTTTTCCTCTTTACTAGCTTGACATTTTATATGATATTTATTTATAATTATGATCATATTTGAATTAATAATTTTTTAAAATTATTGTTTAAAAATAGTTTGCAGTTCTAAACAGGTGAGAAAATGGAATGCTTTAATGTGGGATCTATTTTTTTCTGAGATAAATACTAATGTAGTTGATTAAATTTTATCTAATAACCTACAAGCTTAAAAAATAGATACTACTGTTATGAGAAAAATTATTTTATAAAGCCTTTCTGGAAACTCAATTTTAATGCAATTATCAAATTAAAGCTATTTTAAAATATATTTAAATTGCATATTTAAATATATTTAAATGGTATAATAGAATACTTGAATTAGAAAGTTATATTTATTATCACCATCTGTTTTTCTTTGCTTTGAATTTTAAAGAAAACAGCTACCAATAGATAAAACAAAATAAAATAAACTAAGCAAATAAACTAAAGGGGCTTGAAAAATCCAGTGCATACTATTTATAGAAAGATGATGTTCTACTTATAAAATGTAAATAACTACTTAAATTTGAGAGGCCATGGGCCTGCGGGATAGCACAGTGGTAGGGTTTTTGCCTTGCAAGCGGCAGGTCCAGGACAGACCTGGTTCAATCCCCAGTGTCCATTATGGTCCCCCGAGCCAGGAGTGATTTCTGAGCACATAGCCAGGAGTAATCCCTGAGCATCACCCAAAAACCAAAAAAAAAAAAAAAAATTGAGAGGCCAGAGTGATAGTATAGTAGTAATAGACAAAGCATTTATCTTGTATGCTATCAATTCAGGTTCAATCCCTGTCATCCTGTATGGTTCCCTGAATCCACTAGGAGTGATTCCTGAGCACAAAACCAGAAATCACCCCTGGGTACTGCTAAATGTGGCCCAGAAACCAAAAACTTTTTATTTACTAAAAGATGGTTTTAACTAGGAATGAAATACATAAAGGTCAAATGAACTCCTGTAGATTAAGAAATAATTAATACAATATTTTAAATGAAAAAATAAAGCATATATCAAAATGCACCAATATAAATTCTATAAACCATTTTTAGAAAATCACATATATTATTATTAAAATCTAAACCACAGAAAACAATTATATCACACAGAAAAACCACAGAAAATAATTAAATAATAATTTTTTACAAATTACATTATGTATCATATATTTCTTATATTTGACTCATGTGCAGTATTTTATTATAAGACATATATTAAATCAGTATTGATTTCTAAAGTTTATTTTTATTGCTAAATAAACACAATCACTTATTTTTTCCTTCTCTTTTGATGGATGTCTGTGCTCTTTCTAGTTTTGGTTTTACAAACAGCATGCTATGATTCTTCATAAACAAGTGATACAAATGGGTAGATAATTTTGTAGAGACTATAGTCCGTATGGAAATGTTGGATCAGACACTGTGGAAATGATCACATCTGTTAGGTAAAGCAGACTTATTTTCACACCCAAATGAAGTTGAGTCTTTTTCTTGCTACACATTCTTGTCAATATTTATAATGTTAAAACTGACCTCTCATTGAGTACTTTGATCACTGTTTTAATCTACTTCCTGTTATGACAAAGTGCTAGAATTCTTTTTCATTTAACAGTCCTTTAAATTTAACTACATAAATGTTATTTTTACTTTTCTATTGTTTTGTTCTTTTAATGATGTCTTTACTACCTAAACAACATTCTTAAATTAATACAGTCAAATTCAGTAATGTTATTCTAAGTGGTTAATACTTTTCAATACTGCCCTTCCCTAGGCTTTGAAGTTATTTTATGTGTTTAGGATTTTTTGTTTATTTCTTAGAAATAGGTCGCTTTTTTTAATATGTAAAAGGTATAAAATAAAAGAGCTTATATTGAATATAACTTTATTGTAAGTAAT